>NW_004444101.1:4014081-4015458 GCF_000243295.1 Trichechus manatus latirostris | reverse complement strand
TGAGCAGAGGGGTGGGCAGTGCAGGCAGCCGGGGGGGAAGGCCAAGCAGAGGGGTGGGCAGTGTGGGCAGCCATGGGGGAGGCTGAGCAGAGGGGCGGGCAGTGTGGGCAGCCGGGGGGAAGGCCGAGCAGAGGGGTGGGCAGTGCGGGCAGCTGTGGGGAGAGGCTGAGCAGAGGGGTGGGCAGCGTGGGCAGCTGTGGGGGAGGCTGAGCAGAGCGGTGGGCAGTGTGGGCAGCCGTTGCGGGAGGCTGAGCAGAGGGGCCGGCAGTGCGGGCAGCCAGGGGGGAGGCCGAGCAGAGGGATGGGCAGTGTGGGCAGCCGTGGGGGGAGGCCGAGCAGAGGGATGGGCAGTGTGGGCAGCCGTGGGGGGAGGCCGAGCAGAGGGATGGGCAGTGTGGGCAGCCGTGGGGGAGGCCAAGCAGAGGGACCGGCAGTGCGGGCAGCTGAGGGCGAGGCCGAGCAGAGGGGCTGGCAGTGTGGGCAGCCAGGGGGTAGGCCGAACAGAGGGGCTGGCCGTGTGGGCAGCCGTGGGGGAGGCTGAGCAGAGGGATGGGCAGTGCGGTCAGTGGTTGGCGGGGCTGGGCCATGTCAGAGAGCCTTTTGTGTGATGCAAGAGCCCCGTGTGTGACCTGGAGGACACCTGCCGGGTGATGGGGGCCTCCCGGAGAACTGCATGCCAGTGGGAAAGCAAGGACTGGGTGTTTCCACAGCCTGCTGCGGCTGTGGTTCTTTTTTGGGCAGTGTGTGAAATGAGTATATTTAAATGAGAACTCGACGCTATTCAGTCAGCGTGTAGATAATTTTAAATCTTCGTTACGTATTTTTGCGTTCTCCTCCTTCTCTGATTCGATGCTTGCAAGCTGTTTGAAGCGCCGGTTGGCCTCCTGACTGTGCCCTACGGCTTTCTGTCTTAGCTGAGGTGCGTGGCATTTTCTTGTAGGTGAATTCTTTTGGTTGTTTTGAAAGTGCTTTTGTTCACTGTGGAAACTTTGGAAAATACTTCAGAGTCTAAGGTATCTCTCAGATGCCAACAGTTAGCATTTTTGCATGTTCCTCTCTGTCCCTTCTGCATTTCTGGGAACACGCAGGTTGACATTCTCCCTGAGGGGAGGGTGCAGCTCCAAGGGGTCAGCCACTGTCCCAGCGTGGATGGGTGGAGCCAGGTGCCTTGCTTGCCGCCCTGGCGTGGCCGGAACCCTGGACTGTCCCTCATGGAGGAATCATCATGGCCCGTCGAGCCTGGCTGACAAGGGGCTGGGTGACGTTGGTGGCAGACGTGGTGGGTGAGCAGGGGTAGCAGAGAGAGAGGACTGGACACACACTGGGGGATCAGTCCAGTTAGCAAATACACAGAGACAGTGGGGGTAGCAGAGAGAG
>NW_004444101.1:4012604-4013981 GCF_000243295.1 Trichechus manatus latirostris | reverse complement strand
ATCAGTCCAGTTAGCAAATACACAGAGACAGTGGGGGTAGCAGAGAGAGAAGACTGGATACACACTGGGGGATCAGTCCAGTTAGCAAATACACAAAGACTGGGGGTAGCAGAGAGAGGACTGGATGCACACTGGGGGGTCAGTCCAGCTAGCAAATACACAGAGACAGTGGGGGTAGCAGAGAGAGGACTGGATGCACACTGGGGGGTCAGTCCAGCTAGCAAATACACAGAGACAGTGGGAGTAGCAGAGAGAGGACTGGATGCACACTGGGGGGTCAGTCCAGCTAGCAATCACAGACAGCAGGCGCCATGCCTCTCGCTGTCAGACGCTGAGGGCAAAACTGGAAACAGCCCTGGCTTTAAAGAAATCCACCTCACTAAAAGCCTCTTTTTCCACCATTTTCTCTTCCTTGGAAACAACGCAGCCTGAAAATCCAATACTAGTGGCGTCCTGTCGGCACATTTTCACAACGGCCTCGGTGGCCCTCATTTGTTTTACGGGTTGTGTTCTTTCCTCCTCACTCCTCTGGGTCAGAGGGAGGTGGTAGGTGTGACTCAGAAATGTGGGGGGCAGGTAGAAAAGAGGACCTGGAGCCAGGAGCCTGGCCGGGCAGAGGGGCGATTTGTCCCCAGAATGGACAGATAACAGCACACAGTTTAGGAGACGCCCGGAGACCCACGACTCCTCAAGGCCATGCGGAGGCCGGGCTGCTGGCGTCCTTCTCGGATGGGTCAGTTTGAGGCTCTGAGGTTTAGTGAAAATTACTCTGAGAGGATGGTTTTGAATTGCTAACCAAATTAAATTGGAATTACTGATTTCTGGAACTGCATGTTGTAATGAGAAATGGTAAATAAAGACGATCTGGAAAGAATACAGCTTTTTAGAGAAGGGTTCAGGTTTTGCTCCACGTACATTACAAAAGATGAGTGAGTGACCAAAGGAAATGGCAGTCAGCCATTGTCAGAGACTGAGCAAGGAACAAAGGCTCTTTATTCGTAACCTCCGGCAAGGGAACCCGTCCACCATTGCAGCGGGCTCAGGGGTGTTACAGGGCGAGTGAGTTTTCTGGAGTACAAAGAGGAGCTACTGAGGCAGGCGGACTGGACACCGTGGATGAAGCACTGCACTCAGACATAGCCAGGATCACGAAGATGATGAACGACTGGGGATGTGTCGTCCTGTCATCTGCAAGGTCGCTGTGAGTTGGAGCTGAGCTGCTGGCACCTAACAGTGGGAACAGCTGAGGTAGGCCCGCTGGTACCCAACACCAACAGGAACAACTGAGGCAGGGCCCGCTGGTACCCAACACCAACAGGAACAACTGAGGCAGGCCTGCTGGTACCCAACACCAACAGGAACAACTGAGGCAGGGCC
>NW_004444101.1:4010066-4011522 GCF_000243295.1 Trichechus manatus latirostris | reverse complement strand
CCCAACACCAACAGGAACAGCTGAGGCAGGGCCCGCTGGTACCCAACACCAACAGGAACAACTGAGGCAGGCCCGCTGGTACCCAACACCAGCAGGAACAGCTGAGGCAGGGTCCACTGGCACCTCACACCAGCAGGAACAGCTGAGGCAGGCCCGCTGGTGAGCACCCAGTAAAGGTGGGGTATTGGGAGCAGAGAGGTTTTGTGGTCGGATGTCAGCTCCATTTGACTGTCTGTGGTTTGCTGCAGGGGCAGGCGAGCAGTTTGGGGACCTTCCGAGAGAGGAAGGCTTGCTCAGTGTTGGGGGGTGGTGTCCTCTGGCCGGTTGTTTCTTGGATAGGTGGGGGTGCTGTGTGCTCCCTACGGTAATGTCCTTAGGGGCTGACCGCGTGGGAGGCACTGTGTGTTTTAGTCAGACTCTGCCTGCAGAATGGGAAGTTTATATAGTCCCGGTTGGTGTAGTAAGTGTCAGAAAATTACCAAAGCCGCCTCATACCTACATGAGAAGCGTGTCTGCGCTGCGCTGTAGGCGATCAGCTGTGGGGAGGAGTCGTGTTGCCCATGTGGTAATGCATCCATTACCTGATATGCATATTTTATGGGGGACGTTGAACTTGTTGATGCTTTGTGGTTAGAAATTACTTGATGACACTCTGATTCTTGGAAGAAGGAATCGTGCTTGGCCTTTTGTTTATAAGTTAGGTATTACAGCCTCTTTTAGGATCTTTGTGTGTCTGGTGCTTTGCAGTTTAACCAGGATGGGCCTAGATTGAATTTCTTTTTATTTATGCCAGTGTTTTCTGAGTCTTGTTGATAGGACCTTATTCCTCGCTTATATTTTCAGTTGCTTTTATTTCTTTGAACGTGTCAAACATAGTTATTTCCTGCTCTGATCTGGTAATGGCCCGTTGGGAGGGCTGGCTAATGCAGCTGTTTATTGCTTCTTCCCCTTCTCACCCACAGCGGCGGGTCTCCTTCTGTGTGTTGGAGACCCTGGGTGCTGAGCAGGTGCGTGCTGCGTGGGCCGTTCTCCACCTGATGAGGGTCCAGGTTAGATACAGGCCAGTGACAAGGGCTGCTTCGGGATGAGTGTGTCCCAGTGAAATGAAGTAGTTGGGACACACTCGTACTGAAGAAGCTGGGCTTCCATCTGAACTCAACGTTTAACTGGGCCCTGGACTCTGGGGACCTTCTCCCCCACAGGATGCTGCTGCTTCCAGGCCCTCATGCTCCTGTGGAACACGAGTCACCTTCAGCTGCCCTTGAGGCTGTGCTCACCAGGCCCTGCAGCCAGTGTGAATTGGAACCCCGAACCTGAGCGAGGATGGCTTGTGGTTATGAACCCTCAGAGGGTGGCCCCCAGGAGTCTCCTCTGTAGAGGCGTCTCGGGCCCCCTGCATGGGCCCGAGGCTTGTCCCCTGACTCCATGAGGTCCGCTCTGTAGAGGTGTCTAGGTC
>NW_004444101.1:4003960-4009069 GCF_000243295.1 Trichechus manatus latirostris | reverse complement strand
CTAGGAGAAGCCTGTGTGGGGGATGTGCACTGTCCGAGACCATGTGCGTGTGCGCACGCACCCCAGACGTTTTCATCTCCGTATTTTACCGCTGAGCACGTCTTTAGTGTACCAGGCACGGCTCTCAGCCCTGGGGCTGCATCAGTGAGTAAACAAAGGCCCTGCTCCGAGGGAGCACACCTCCTAGTTGGGGAGGCAGGTGGTAGATACAGGCAGAACGAGGCACTCCTGTGCTGTGGAAGCAGAAATAAGCAAGTGTCCGGGTGGGAGCCATTCTGCGGAGAGCTGCGGGTGCCTGAGGAGGAGTGAACAGCCACACCTGTGGGCAGAGGGAGCACTGCAGGTGTGCGGTGACTGCCGGGGGCCGGGACTTCTGAGCCCAGAAACACTGTCGGGGGGCCTGAACAAGTACTTGGTGTACGCCTTCATCCGTGCCCTCCCCCCAATCCTGTAACTGGAAGTGACCTTGTAAACATTTGTGAAAATGTGTGTGCAACAGGCTGTGGTTTTCTAAAGCCATTCTCCAAACACTTTATAAAGTCACTGTTTATTTCTGTGCAGTCCTTCCTCGGGGCAGAGAAATTATAAATTGGTTTCCACTGTACCGATTCTGTCTTTTTTCAATTTAAGGAGGTCAGATGTTATTAAGATAGCGGGCTCCCTCTGTGAGTCCCATGGTGCCCAGGCAGTTGCCAGGACAACGACATTCCTGTTCCTCTTGCTGTTTTCATTCCCTCCTGTCTCCAGTTGTTTTCATTTTCAGAACCCAGTTCTCCTCCACCATCTTTGTCTTGGTCATCTAGTGCTGCTCTAACAGAAATCCCGCAAGTGGATGGCTTTAACAAAGAGAAGTTTATTCTCTCACAGTTGAGTAGGCTGCAAGTCCAAATTCAGGGTGTCAGCTGCAGGGAAACGCTTTCTCTATCTGTCGGCTCTGGAGGAAAGTCCTTGCGATGCATCAGTCTTCCCCTGGGTCTGGGAGCATCTCAGCGCAGGAACCTCAGGTCCAGAGGACGTGCTCTGCTCCCGGCACTGCTTTGTTGGTGGTATGAGGTTCCTGCGCTGAGATAAGGTTCCTTATATCTCAGACGAGATTGGCTTAAGACACTATCCAATCTTGTATTCCTCATCAGTATAACCTCATCGCAGTGATAGAGTTTACAACACATAAGGAGATCACATATAACCTCATCACAGTGACGGAGTTTACAACACATAAGGAAATCACATCAGATGACACAGTCATACAATACTGGGAATCATGACATAGCCAAGTTGATACACACATTTTTTGGGGGACACAATTCAATCCATGACAGCCTTCAAGCTGGAGACGTTCAGTAACTTCCAGACATTAACATCGTATGCTCTCAGCTTTCCGAAAATCACCTTAATAAAGACAGGCGTGCAGTCAACACAGAGCACGAGGGTCAGCTTATCCAGACAGCAGAGGAAAGGGTCAGAGGTGATTTCTTGAGTGAATGTCATTTTGACACTCAAATCTCAGAACTCAATTTGGTTTCCTTTACTATGTTAAAATACACGTTCTCAGTTTAGAAGATGTTTAATTGGGTTGGAAAGTCAATGCGGAATTCTGAGTATCCTTCCACCAGTTAAGGCTGGAAAAGAAGGGAGGACTTGTCCCACCTCTGTGTCTCTCTCCACGCTCCATGCAAAGTTCATTAGTGAAATGCAGTACTGTGCCTCCACGTCCCCAGGAACTTCTAGTCTTCATATGGAAAGTTGCTAACATACTGCGCTTTGAGAAGAGAATTAGCTAAAAGATCACCTTTGATTTGCATGTGCTTTCTGTGGACACCCTGTAGACACTGAAATGCCGTGCCTTACGCGCGAGCTGAAGACCCAGATGCCCTGGCTGCACTGTGCTGAGTTACTGTTTTCATTTGGTTTAGAATTTGTGGAAGCACACACTTTCCAGGCATGTAAACAAGCGCTCGTGGTAGGAGCTTTCCTAGTGTTCACAGCTAACAGGAGGTAGGGGATTAGGGAGGAAGACGTTTAAACCATGTGAGAATCTCATACTCAAGGCAGCAGATAGGACACCTTGCCGTGGATGTCTGTAACAGCTGTGGTGTTTATGTGTTAAGAATACAAGGTGCTTGTTTTTAAAATAAAAAGATTTTTTTTGAAAATAGTATTTGATAAAATGAACAGATTTTTTTGAAAACTGACTTAAATTTTGTTGTACTTGATGCATGCTTACTTAACAGTGATGAAAATTTAGGGAAATCGTATACCAAAGAAAACGCATTGCCGTCACGTTGATTCCAACTCTTAGCGACCCTACAGAACAGAGTGGAACTGCCCCATGGTGTTTCCAAGGCTGCGATCTTTACGGAAGCAGACTGCCACGTCTTTGTCCCATGGAGCAGCTGGTGGGTTCGAATCGCTGATCTTTCAGTTATCAGTCAAGCGCTTAACTACTGTACCATCTGGGCTGCATATCAGCGAAGTGGCTTCAGTAAATATTTTCTACAGTGTTCTTTGAAATTAATGAAGAATTCTAAGCAGTGTGCATTAGCATTTATATATAATAATGGAAAACAGGAGTTGGAATTAGACCTCGCCAATCATTTCTTCCACTTAATTCAGCTACTCGACATTCAAGAGCAAGTTTCAGAGTCTCTTCGGACATCCATTTTGGTCTTTTCTTTGTTTTTAATGACCTTTTGCTTTCTTCGTGTATAATGTCCTTGATGTCTTCCCACAACTCGTCTGGTCTTCAGTCATTAGTGTTCAATGCATCGACTCTATTATTGAGATGGTCTCTAGATTCAGGTGGTATATACAGAGTGACTGTATCAAAAAGAATGGTTGATGTTCATCCATTTCAGGAGGTAGCATATGATCAAGAACTGGTGGTACTGAAGGAAGAAGTCCAAGCCACACTGAAGGAATTGGCAAAAAAAAGCCTCCAGGAATTGACAGAATACCAACTGAGATGTTTCAACAAAGGGATGCAGCGCTGAAGGTGCTCATCCGTCTATGTCAAGGAATTCGGAGGACAGCTGCCGGGCCAACCGACTGGAAGAGATCCATGTCTGTGCCCATTCCAAAGAAAGGGGAGCCGGTAGAATGTGGAAATTATCAAATGTTATCATTAATATCACACAGAATGAAATTTTGCTGAAGATCATTCAAAAGTGGTTACAGTAGTTCATGGATAGGGAGCTGCCAGAAATTCAAGGCGGATTCAGAAGAGGAATGGAACCAGGGATATCACTGCTGATGTCAGATGGATCCTGACTGAAAACAGAATACCAGGAAGATGTTTACCTGTGTTTTGTTGAGTATGCAAAGGCCTTCGACTGTGTGGATCATAACAAATTATGGATAACATTGCAAAGACTTAGAATTCCAGAACACTTAATTGTGCTCGTGAGGAACGTGTACGTAGACCAAGAGGCAGTCGTCCGAACAGAACAAGGGGACACTGCATGGTTTAAAGTCAAGAAAAGTGTGCGTCAGGGTTATGTCCTTTCACTATACTTATTCAATCTGTATGCTGAGCAAAATAATCAGAGAAGTTGGGCTATATGAAGAAGAATGTGGCCTCAGGATTGGTGGGAGACTCATGAACAACTTGGAATATGCAGTTGATACAACCTTGCTTGTTGAGAGTGAAGAAGACTTGAAGCACTTACTGATGAAGATCCGTGGTGGATTAATTACTTTTGTATGTGGCCATTCTAGCCATGGTCTTGTAGCTCCAACCCAGGTGACTGTGATAAAATAATTGTGGCCCACCAAGGGGATTGGTCAGTTTTGCCTTAAAAGAGAGCCAATTCCAGAGCAGAGAGGAGAGCCTGCCACCACCAAGGATGGAGAAACCAGAAGGAGAGAGCCGGCGGCAGAGACTTGGGAGCAGGAGACAGCAAGGTGGGCTTCCCGGCCTATGGAGAGAGAAAGCTGAGTGCCTTTGGGTAGAGGCCTAGGGCCAGGGAGAGGCGGGCCTACAAGCACGGTTGAGAAGAGGCTGTCCTGATGGAAGAACTGTATCCTGAGTGTTTTTGAGTCTAAATTGTAACTCTTACTTCGCTAATAAACCCCATGATCGTGAGTGTGGTCTGTGAGTTGTGTGTGGCCGTTGCGATAAATCATCAAACCCAGCAGAGTAGAGAGTGTTGTGGGAGGGACTGTTGGTGTCAGAATTGGTAAAGATGGCAGAGAGAGAAGGCAAATCTGACCTCTGCCTCATAGGAGTCTACCTTGGGCTGTTGATTTTGGTTCTCTCTCCTTTCCCCTTGTGAAGTTAGAGGAGTTGAGGCACCACCCCCACTCCATTTTTACAAGATCAAAGACCACAGCCTTCAGTATGGGTTACACCTCAACATAAAACAAAAATCCTCACAGCCAGACCAATAAGCAACATCATGATAAACGGAGAAAAGATTGAGGTTGTCAAAGATGTCATTTTACTTGGATCCACAATCAACGCCCATGGAAGCAGCAGTCAGGAAATCAAAGGATGTATGCATTAGTCAAATCTGCTGCAAAAGACCTGTTTAAAGTGTTCAAAAGCAAAGATGTCACTTTAAGGATTAAGGCGCGCCTGACCCGAGCCATGTTTTCAGTCACCTCATATGCATGGGAAAGCTGGACAGTGAATAAAGAAGACCAAAGAAGAATTGACGCCTTTGAATTACGGTGTTGGCAAAGACTATCGAATATACCGTGGACCGCGAGAAGAATGAACAAGTCCGTCTTCGAAGAAGTACAGCCAGAGTGCTCCTTAGAAGCAAGGATGGCGAAACGTCATCTCACATGCTTTGGACATTATCAGGAAGGACGTGTCCCTGGAGAAGGACATCATGCTTGGTAGAGGGTCGGCAAAAGAGAGGAAGACCCTCAACAAGATGGACTGACACAGTGGCTGCAGCAGTGAGCTTGACCATCGCAGTGATTGTGGGGATGGTGCAGGACTGGGCAGTGTTTTGTTCTGTTGTACGTGGAATCGCCATGAGTCAGAGCCAGCTCTGCGGCACCTAACAACGGCAACGGTCACGCAAACCTTCATGGTTGTAGGCTGCAAGGCACGTTGTACGCTGTTACCTTGCGTTTGCTCCTTCCCTTTTCCTTCCTCCCTTC
>NW_004444101.1:3990460-4003780 GCF_000243295.1 Trichechus manatus latirostris | reverse complement strand
CCCCCGTGGCTTCCCTGCTCTGTGGACCCAGGTCCTGTCTGCACCTGAGGCGTCTGTTCGCTGGCTCCGGTGGGACGGCCCCACTCTTCCACCCTTCGGGTTCTGCTTTGGTGAGAACCTCCTCCTGGTTTCCTACGTGCTGTGTAGTTCATGAGGTTAGAGAGGACGGGCCACCTCCTGACTGCAGTTCTCAGGGTAGCTAGTGCAGGAGGCTTCGTGTGTGCGGGACGCTCGGTTTCTTCCTGGTGAGGGGGTGAGCGCCCTTCTTCCCTGCAGCAGGCCCCCAGGCACCAGGTCAGAGCCTGTCGGCTGGCGGGTAGGAGGGCCAGGGATGCCTCGAGTGAACCTTCGGGCTCCTGAGGGCCCGTGGAAGAACAAGCAGACACCAGCCTGGCCTGGCCCACTGCGGGGGGTGGGGGGCCCTCCCTGAATTCAAGACGCGCTCAGAGCTGCACACGGAGCCCATGGTCACAGTCGGTGACACCATTCTGGGAACCTGTCCAGAACTTCCCAGGTCACTCCGTCAGGGCCACCGTGCCCTTACGGAAGCGCCTGGCGCCTGTAGACGCTTCACGAACATCTGCTAAGGAAAGGACTCACGCCAAGTAGTGAGTCCACCTTCAGGGCCGATGGCCACCTGCTCACTGCTGCTTCATGGCCTGGGCGCGGCAGACTGTCCCAGCCAAGTGCCACAGAGTGAAGATTTTCGGCGTTGCAGGCCTCTGCCCTTTGGTGGGCAGCAGCCAGAGCAGGGCCTAAGTGCGTAGGTGGGACTCTGTCCCAGCAAAGCCTGTTGGCAGAAGCGGGCAGCGGCCGGGCGGGCCCAGCGAAGCCTCTTGGCAGAAGCGGGCAGCGGCCGGGTGTCCCGTGGGCCGTGGTTTGCCGCTCCCTGCACTAGGCAGGAGAGACTGGGCCCCGTGGAACAGAAGCTCCTGCAGAGACTGAAGCTGGCCATCCCCACGTGCACACACGGCAGCTTCACGGTCTGACCTAGTCCCCTGTGCTCGCGAAGGAAAGCTGCTCTGATCGCCAGGTCAGCATCTCTGTTTGCTGATGGTGCATTTTTTCCCCTAAGCAAGCAGTTCCTTTTCTAGGAATTTAGCCGAAGCATGTGAATCTGTTATAAATAACATCACAGAGTTATTTACCATAGGGAGGGTTCAAGCAGCCCGGGATTGCTTACACAGGTTGGGGTGCACCCAGGGGCTGCAGGACTCATAGTTAGAGAGGCAGACCGAGCCAGTGACAGGGTGCACATTCTGGCTCCGGGAGGGACTGGCTGTGTGACTTTGGTGTGACCTTGGGTGAGTGACCTGCTGCCCCCTTTCTAAGGAAAGGGATGGCTGGCCTGTGCAGTGAAACTCAAAGGGACAGAAGCCCTTCCTGGCCCCTCGGCCACTGCGCCCTCCCTGGAGGCGGCCCTTGTTGGGTTTCTTAGGGAGCCTTCCAGGGGTGGCATGTCACCTGTCACACTGTTGGTCATGGCCTGCGCCATGAGTGTGTGACCCCCGTCCTGAGAAGGGCGGTGCAGGCATGAACCCACACAGGAGCCCCCCCTTGGCGCCTCCCCCAGGAGAGCAGTGCTTTGTATGAGCTGCCCGAGACCCATGAGCCTCAGGGAGCAGCTGTCCTCCTTAGCCCGGGGTGCGGGGGTCAGCCCCCACCGTGCGTCAGCCCAGGCACAGGCTTCAGGGGACTGGGCCCCCTCAGCACACTCGTGAGCCCCTTGCCAGGTCTCAGCCCCGTGGCTCTGGTGTTGGGAACCCTGGAGGAGGCCTGGCGGGATGTCAGAAGGCAGGCGGTCTCCAGGCAGCGCTGGAAGGACGTGTCATTTGCTGTGGCGTGTTTGGCGCCGGGCCCACCCTTCAGTAACTTGCTTTCATTTTTAGTGTGAGCTGGAAAAGCAGCCTCCTGCAGGTATTAAATTTGTACCAAACCCGTTGCCGTCGAGCCTGTTCTGACTCAGGGACCAAAGTACCTGAACTGAGTGATGATTCGGTAACGCACTTCACGTTATCGTCGGGTTATATATTCAGAGCAGAATTTAAAGAAACGGACGTTGAAAGGGCTGTTACTCTCTCTGTCAGTTGCTCTTCTGTCTTTCTTTCCTGAAGGGTTCTTGGTTTGCCTGCACTGTATGCTTTCAGCAACGCTCAGACTGACGAGATTAGAGGGCTTGTCTTTTCTTTTTTAAAGTAGGCGTGTGGCCTTCTACTGGGGTATTTAATTGTGTGACTTTTCCACTTACGTGTGTACCAGCATGGTTAAGAGCATGTCAGTAATGAGTAGCTAGACCCAGAGAACTTGCCAGAAGACTCGTGCAGGGCCCAGTGTGGGCACTCAGTGGCTCCGCCCTGCTGGGACGAGCGCTCACAACTCTGCTTGCTCAGATGCCCTGTGGTGGGCCCGGATGCACCACGGCGGGCTCGGATGTCCCTGCGGCGGGCCCAGATGTCCCGTCACGCGCTCAGGTGCCACGCAGTGGGCTCAGATGCCCTGCGGTGGGCCCAGGTGCCCCATGGCGGGCCCGGGTGCCCTGCGGCAGTCTCGGGTGCCCCGCGGCAGGCCTGGGTGCCTCTCGGCGGGCTCAGGTGCCCCACGGCTGGCCCAGGCGCCCCATGGTGGACCCAAGTGCCCTGCAGCAGGCCTAGGTGCCCCGCAGCGGGCTCAGATGCACCATGGTGAAGGTGAGCTGCGCTTGGAGGTATGAAGGCCTGTTTTAAATTAGCAGATCCACCCTTTATGTAAATACGTAAAACTTTGACTTTACTCAAGTGTTCTGTATGCCTAGAATGGCCATCGACCCATACTACTTTAGTCAGAAAGATACGGGAGGGTCGAGGGCCTCCGAGGACATCATCAGCATCCCGCCTGGCCTTGTGTTTGAGACTCGTGAGTCTTGGGCCTCGAGTTCAGAGACGACCTCGGTGCCGCCTGGCATTTACGGGTGGTCGCTCGTCGTCCCGTTGGGCCGGTGCCCCGTCACCAGCTGAGAACTCGGCCGCGCTTGTGTTTATCGCGGTTCCTGGTGGTAGAGGCAGGGTTGGCACGGCGGGTGGCTGGCTGTTGAATACCTTTTGTTAGTTAGAATTGTAAAGGAAAACACTGACTTTGTCAAAACCATGGAAGGCCTTCTGTGTCTGCCTGTAGGGGGTACAAACTTCCTGTTTGTCCGTCTTGATGGGGAAGTGTAAGAAAGAGAACTGAACATTTTGTTCCCACTCACTGTAACTTGACAAGATACTTTGTGCTTGAATGTTTCCCTGGCCTGACAGCGGCTTCCAGAAGCTTCTGCTGGGTCTGTGGACTGCCTGCTCCCACAGCTCCTGAGTGAGGGCCGTGCAGCTGGGACAGGTGTGCCTGTTGTGACTTTGTCAGCGGAGCTGCTTCTCACCGACAGGAACGTGTTCGTTGCTGTGCTGAACACTTTAGTTTGCCCCCAGATCCGCGTTCTGCCTGGCCTGTGCCGGGGCGGGGGCTGGCTCTGTGGGGTGCTTCATGGCTCCCTGCCCTCTGGCTTCTACATGGGCATAGCCAGTGGGAGAAGGGGGGGTTGGAGTATCCGTCCTGCCAGCTCTGCTCCCCGGCCTCTCCCACGGCTCCAGCTCCTTTGTAGAGTGAGGAAGGATGCTAGAGAATTTGGTGTGTGACAGGGATGCATTAGAAATGCAAAAAATGGACTTCTTTAAAACTGTACAATTACGGATGATTTTAAACAGCATGTAACTGTGACTTTTCTGTCTTCAAGCTGCCAGGCCGGAGGTACGAGCCTGGGTACAATGCTGACGTGGGTGACACGTGGATCTGGCTGAAGTGAGCGGGACCCCTCTGCAGCTGTTCTCCACGATGAAGGAGCTTCCCCGTCCACCTGCCTCTCATGGACCCCATGTAGTGTTAACATTTAAAATAAATAAATGAACCAGGAATCACACAGGAGAAGAAATGACCTAGAAAAAAGCAGTCTGCCCTGTAGTTTGGTTAGTGGAGTTGAAGGGAACAACTTCCAAGTAAGAGGGTTTAGAACTTTCCAGCTTCATCTTAGAATGATCGGTAATTCTCACTGGAGAAAAAAAAGGGTCTGCTCCAAAAGACCTACTGTTAGTGGGAGAATTTCCTTTCCTCCCAGCTGAGCTCTGTATCATGCAAATTTTGTACATTGTTGCTTCAGACTCCCAGAAATAAAGCTGTTTCTATGTGAACGCCTCCCTGTCTACACACAGACACGGACACATCACGTGTATATAGACATACATGCCTGTATTTTCCATTTCCCTGTGGTTTGCTTTGATGTGGTTTGATTTAATTCAGACAATTATTAGGGTTGAGTTTTCCTGAAGTCTTGATTTGATTTGTTTTAGCAATCTAACTGCTACATTAGAGCAAAAAGAAAAAAAAAAGTGAAAACACCAGAAGGAGGAGGAAATTACCTCGGGTTTAGAAAAGAATGTGTTTGTTTCAGAAGAGGCTTTAGAGAAGGCTCACGCGACAGCCTTCATCCGCTGAGCTCAGAGGACTGGAGCTGAGAATGTGGATGGGAGAAAATGCAAACCCACAATAGTACAGTTACTGACTTCTGTTTCTTGGAAGCCAAGCTGTTAATGAGACATGAGTAATGAGAAAGAAAACCGCGTTTCTCTATTCACCTCTGCTGAAATGTAGAGAACAGAAGTAACATGCAAATCTCTTGCAGGCCAGCAGTCGTATTCAGAGTTGTCAGTTCCCGCGGCTATTTACATTTAACCAGAATGAGAGGCAGTATAGTTCCGTTCCTCAGCTGTGCTGGCCACACTGGGAGAGCCCACGGCCGCACGGCAGTGGCTTCCATCTTGGACAGCACGGAGGAGAACGTTTCCTGTTGGGCGGCACTGCCGTAGAGCATGGCTTCAGAAGAGTACACGCTTTGTTTTCTCTTTTAGGTTTTAAGAACTGAAAATAAAGTTTCCCAGCAGTTTTTGAGTTGGCGTCGAGATTTAAGTGGCTGAAGTTTTGCATTTCAGTGAGAAACTAACTGCTTTAATCATTAAATGGAAGTGCGGCCAGGCACTGGGCCAGTCTTGCCGAGTCCTTTGGTCTCAGCGCCTCACAGACCCATTAAGGCAAGCAGGAGAGGAAAAGAAAAATGTCTTTAATTATCTTGGATATTCCTAATGTCTTGGCTGTAATGAGCAAGCTCTTCACGTAACCCTTTAAGCACCTTATTATTTTCTGCTTTGATTTTTTTTTTTTTTTTGATACCATGTGTTTTCATTAATGGAAGCATGCTGAATCATGAAGTGTGTTTGAATTTTTGGATGGTAATATGGATTTTGAGAAATATGTGAGAATACATGGTTAACACAAAACTTTGGGGGTTATCAAACTTCGTAATTGGTGGGTGCCCATCTGTCCCTCTCGTCTCAGGTGGCACGATGTATTTTGGGGCACCTTCGATTAGGTTAGATGGGGAACCTCTGGTTTTCCAAATACAATGAACACATACAAACAAGCCCATCAGGGCTCCCTAACTATCACACAGGAAACCATAAATATGCTTACAAGGCTTATCTAGAGGTACAAAAGCTAAAAAGACAAGTTTTTTATCCAGTCACACTTCCTGGATGCACTACCTCACGTTTAAGGCTCACACCCCACCTGTTTCACTTCAGTGAATGTTTCTTTTGCCTTTCACCATTACACAAGTCCCCACTAGGGGGCAACAAATACTTTTAGCAAGAAAAGGACACTCCCAAGAAACCTGAGAGCCAGAAAAAGTGGGCAGGCAACCATGTAACCCTCAACAGTGGCACTGATGGCGTCCTCTGCAATCAGCAGTGTCCAAGGTGCCGTCAGGGTCACTTGTGAGAGACCAGCCTCTTCTCAGACACATCAATGTGAGCATGACGCAGACCTTGACACCCTGATAGTTCACCCAGAACACCTGCATGGCATGCATACTCATGGTGGACTTTGAGGGTGTAATTTTAGTGCTGAGGATGTTCATCTGTTTGATTTTCTGGTGTGTGTTTTCAGGAGTGTTAGGCAGAGGAAGGCAGGGAAGCACGGCTCATTGTCTCCTCTCCAGACTGACACCCTGTCTGCTTAGAGCAGCACAGGATCTAATTTCACAAAAATGTTTGCAGTCCTCACAGGGAGAGGGGGAAAAGGTTTAAAATAAAACTATGTTCTGGAATATCCCATGTGGGAACATTCAGTGCTTTGATAATCAGGAACTAGATAAGGAACCCGCATTTTGTCTGCATTTTTTCTTATCAGCGTGTATTTATAGGCATGAGGATTTTGTGCTGAAGTGGAAGCGCTCATGTTTTCTAAATTAACCTTCAGTTCTATCAAATTGTATAACCAAATGGTTCTTAGGAACATTTAGCTTCTTAGAGGAAATCACATAGTGTTACTTAGGTGGATCTCAGCAAAACCTGGTCAGCCTCAGTGGACAGCCTTTTATTGCCACAGCCTCTTGAGTCACCCCGCTATTACGTGGTGTCCATGTAGGCTGGGTCCTCATCCTGAAAGTTCAGGCAAGAACACCAGGGGTGCTAAGCCTTCCAGTCACCTTGTGCTTTCATTCAGTTTTGAGTGTTGCAGTGTCTAATGTGACAGGAAGGAAAGAAACCATTGTCTCAACGGTGCTTGTCTCTTCTCAAAGCCCACTGGCCGCTGATGTAACTTGGCTTTGACCGTGTCTTGTTTACCAGTTACGCATTCCCAGGGAGGTTGTTCTTAGCAGCGCATGTGTCATACAGAGAAGCAAGCAGGCAGCTGCTGTCTTGCAAGAAACAGCCTGTGCTCACGCGAGTGCAGTCTGTGCTATTTGGGGGTTTGGCAGAATGGGGATGGAGAGGGCTGCGATGACTGTTGTGCGATGGGGCCCTGAGGAGAAGAGCGTGTGGCAGCAGCCCTGCAGCAGCCAGAGGCGTGAATGGAGCATGTGTGTGCCATTTCTGGTTCTACACTGGGACAGAAATAAAAGCCGGGAACTGGCAGCTTTGGTGTAGGAAAACCACTGTGAGCCTGGAAACGTGTAGGAGGCACTTTTCAGGAGTAACCACCTGTTGCTCAGGAACGTTTCATACTTTTTCAGGTTTTACTAAGGAAATGCCTATTTTAAGTAAAAGTGACTCTTCCAGGACTTGAACCCTGTACTCCAGGGCACCCCTGGGAAAGGAAGCATGAGCAAAGGAAGCTGGAGGGTGGGCAGGAGAGGGTGGAGAACTGGACTGGGTGCTCTGGGCGTGTTGGGGGACCAAGGCTCATTGTGACCTCACTGCTGAGCACCGTGACTGTGGCCTTGGCCAGAGCCGCCCGGCACGGGGAGGGAGCTTCACAGGGCAGATCCCAGAGGGGCATGAGGAGAACACAGGAACAGAAGAGTGGAGTGTGGGATCTCACTGAAGTGGAAGCTCAGCATGGAGCTTCCTTGTACCTCACCCACCCCCAAGTGAAGGCACACCCACTTCAGCACTGTTGTTTTCCTTCTGTTTTTTTCTTATTGAGCCTTATGTGAGCCTTATGGGTGGTGATGACTCCCAGTGAGCAAGAAAGCAGGTTTTCACCTCTGTCCTCTCCTGGAGATGGGAAGAAAGGCTGTCGTTGCTGAAGACTCTTCCTTCAGGCTCTCGGAAGTGAAGACTGGAGTTCTTCCTCGAATGTTGCAGAATAGAGTACACACTCGAGGAAGACCTGGCTCTCCTACACCAGCCACCCCCAGAGCGCAGTGAGGGGAGCTGATGCTGGAACCAGACTCAGCCGTGCTGTTAGGGGGCTGGCACCTTTACTAGGGCCTGCCACAGTCCACAGCCAGGAGAGCAATGGGTGCCCCAGGCTCAGCCCTCTCCCTGTCTAATGCTGCCCTCACTTGCTCCCATCTCAGGGATGGTGTTGCCCATGGCTACGATGTCCATATTTGTTTGCATTGTGTGAAGCTTGCATGTGGTGCTGGGATGACCAGTCTGGAGTCCACGGAGGCTCATACCTCTGAGCTGTGGGTCCTGGGGTCCTCCTGGGGGTTCACACCTCTGAGCTTTCAGCCCTGGGGTCCTCCTGGGACCTCATACCGCCAGCCCTGGAGCCAGCTGTGAACATGGTCCACAGTGCATCAGCAGACGGGTTCTAGAATGATCTTCTTGTTGGAAATCAGTCACTGATGCCTGGAATGGCCATGGCATACATTTCCATGGAGTTCCCCCAACTCCAGGTCCCTCACCTGGAATCTGCCTTTCTCCTGGTTCTTGCCTTCCATCCTTCTACCCTTCCCTGGTGGCTGGCCTGTCACCAACCCTGCCATGTTAGTGGAGGTGCTTTCTTCCTAATGATGGAACACCCAGAGCTCACTGTAGCATCTACCTTTGGAGTCCCTGTGCCCTCACATGTCCCTGCTGCCCATCCCACCTTCTGTCCCTCAGGGTGGAGTCACACTGATGTCTAAAGCCAGCGTTCCTCCCCACGCTGGCCCTTGACTTGGAGCTGCTGACCACCCTCCTCCCTAAGAGCCTCGTGTAACACTGAGTCAGTTTCCCTGGTCTTCTCCCAGCCATCTCCCCCAACACGGGTCCTTTGTCCAAGGTCCCAGAGCCTCGCAGCCACATCATGAAATGCAGTGATCCAAGCATGAGGCCAGCTGTTGACAGGCATGCCTGGAAAGGGAAGGTCTTCAGTGGAATGAATTCTCACCCTTCACCTGTGTGCCTCTTCTCTGGGTCCTGGGTGCAGTTCTCATGGACCAGAAGGAGTGGAGCTGTCGTCTTTCTGAAACAACTCCGTGGGGCTGGGCCTTTCATTGGGGACAGCTTGGTTCTCAGTTCAGGGAAGCACTAAGCATGGTGCTGGTCACCAGACAGCATTGTCGGCCCTGTTGGTAAGCATTGTGCATCCTAAGACCTGAAGCGCCTGTGTCGATTGTCAGCCCTTGCATGACTGGACCTGTTGATGACCCATCTGCCTTTCCTGTCTCTACATCTGCTACAAAAGGAACATCAAATTCCTGCCACCTCTAATACTGAGGTTGCATACGTACTATCGATCGTATTTGTATACTTAACATGAAGCTTTTTTTATTAGATGATAAACTCATTCCTAGTGAAATAAAATGCCAGAGGAAATTGCCACACACCAGCCAAAGCTCAAATTAAAATGAATCCCATCTGTGAGGGGCAGGGGAAATCTTGCTGAGAGAATGTAATTTAGATCCAGAAAGAATTCCAGCTGGCTAGAAATCTCCATTGCAAAACGCAGGCAACATGAACCATTCGTCTGCGGAGATGTCACCGTGCACAGCAGAGGGTAGATGGAGTGGTAACAGCTGTGAGACAGTCTACACAGGACTCGCATCTCCAGATAGCATCAACATTAATAATCAATTCATCATGACTTTCCGACAGTGTTGTCCAGTTGGAGAAGTGGGTGTGTTCTTGGTCTGGCTGTATCCAGCTGTTACCAGTTTTACATTTGTGAGTGGAAAAAAAAAAAAAAATTCTAATGGTCGGATCAGAAAGGACTTGAAAGACCTGGACCCTTTAATTAACAGAAAACAGCCCTTTTTTTCTCATCAGATGTTAGTTGCCATCAAGGCAGCTCCGACTCAGGTCAACCTTACGTGTAACAGAAGGAAACGCTGCCCCGTCCTGCACCATTCTCCAGTTTGCTGTTGTGTCCTTCCATCTTGTGGAGTGTTTCCCTCGTTTTCACTGACCCTCTACTCTACAAAACATGGTGTCTTGTTCTAGTGGCTCATCAGAGAAGCCGATAGAATTCCGTTTCTTTATCTCATGGGCACACATGCAGTCGCTGCTGTTTGAATGAAAAGCGAAAAGGTCAGCGGTGGATGCTGTTATCTCCCCTCTTTAAAAGCACTCATTTCCTCTGACTGCCCTCTGCTCTGAAAGCTGACTGTCAGCCTCCCCGGGGCCTGAAGTTTGGCCCTCAGAAGTGAGTGCAGCTGCCGCAGAAAGGAACTGTGAGGGAAAGGCATGTGGCTTTCATTTAGCAAGGCTAGAATTTAGCAGTAATTTTGCAAACATTCATCAGTGCAATCTAGTCCTTTTAACCCTGATGAAGCAGCAGTGTTCTCTACCTAGCTCCCAATCAGACACCGTTTGTGTTTGTTCTGGAAGCAAGTGTGGATTTTAAATTTGCAGTTCCTACAGAAGTATATCCCTCGTGAATTTGGGAGACCCTCTCAAGAACAGATTTGACACATTTGAACACTAATGACGGAAGACCAGACGAGTTGTGGAATGGCATCAAGGACATCACACATGAAGAAAGCAAGAGACCGTTAAAAAGACAAGAAAGAAAGGAAAGACCAAATTGGGTGTCAGAAGAGACTCCGAAACTTGCTGTTGAACGTAGAGTAGCTAAAGCAAATGGAAGAAGTGACGAAGTAAAAGAGCTGAACAGAAGATTTCAAAGGGTGGCTTGAGAAGACAAAGTATTGTGATGACATGTGCGAAGACCTGGAGATAGAAAACCAAAAGGGAACAACATGCTCGGCATCCCTCAAGCTGAAAGAACTGAAGCAAAAATTCAAGCCCTGAATTGCAATATTGAAGGGTTCTGTGGTGCAGGACTGGGCAGTGTTTCGTTCTGTTGTACGTAGGGTCACTACGATTCGGAACCGACCCAAAAGCATCTAACAACAACAACATGGGGAAAATATTGAACAAAGCAGGAAGCATCAAAAGAATATGGAAGGAATACACACAGTCACTGCACCAAAAAGATTGGTCAGTGTTCAACCATTTGAGGAGGTAGCATATGATCAAGAACCAATGGTACTGAAGGAAGAATTCCAAGCTGCACTGAAGGCATTGGCAAAAAACAAGGCTCCAGGAACTGACGGAATATGAATTGAGATGTTTCAGCAAATGGATGCAGTGCTGGAGGTGCTCACTCTTCTATGCCAAGAAATTTGGAAGACAACTTCCTCTCCAACCGATTGGAAGAGATCCATAATTGTACCCATTCCAAAGAAAGGTGATCCAACAGAATGCAGAAATTATAGAACAGTATCATTAATATAACACACAAGCAAAATTTTGCTGAAGATCATTCAAAAGTGGTTGCAGCAGTACATCAACAGGTAATTGCCAGAAGTTCAAGCTGGATTCAGAAGAGGGCATGAAACGAGGGGTATCATTGCTGATGTCAGATGGATCTTGGCTGAAAGCAGAGAATACCAGAAAGATGTTTACCTGTGTTTTGTTGACTATGCAAAGGTATTCAACTGTGTGGATCATAACAAATTATGAATAATATTGCAAAGAATGGGAATTCCAGAACACTTAATTGTGCTGCTGTAAAACTGTTCATAGACCAAGAGGCAGTCATTCGAACAGAACAAGGGATGCTGCGTGGTCTAAAGTCAGGAAAGGTGTGTGTCAGGGTTGTATGCTTTCACCGTACTTATTCAATCTGTATGCTGAGCAAATAATCTGAGAAGCTGGACTATATGACGAAGAACGGAGCATCAGGATCGGAGGAAAACTCCTTAACAACCTGCGATACGCAGATGACACAGCCTTGCTTGCTGAAAGTGAAGAGGACTTGAAGTACTTACTGACAATGATCAAAGACCAAAGCATTCAGTGTGGATTGCACCTCAACATAAAGAAAACAAAAATCCTCATATCTGGACCGATAAGCAACATCATGATAAACAGAGAAAAGATTGAAGTTGTCTGTGGGGATATATGCCATTTAAACATGGCTGTACTATTGACAACTGCAGCCCCCACAGGCCTCTATGCTGCACAGCATGTTGAGACTTGTCTCCAATGTGTTGAGACTTGTCTCCAACATGTTGAGACTTGTCACGATTTGTTTTCCCAAACCTATTGTCCCTTTACTGATTGGCTTGTTTACCTGAATTCCTTCTCCCTTGCCCACACCCAAAGCCCATTGTTTTGTTAATTGCTTTATTGATTGCTGTATTGACTATAAAATAAACTCCTGGGACTGAAGCGGGGTCGACTCCTCAGAGTGACCCTCCTGGCCCCACTTCTCTGTAAGAGTTGTGCAGTTGGTTACTGTCTTCGCCGTCCCGATTACCGTCGCCGCTGCGACAGTTGTCAAGGGTTTCATTTTACTTGGATCCACAGTCTATGTCCATGGACGCAGTAATCAAGAAATCAGATGTATTGCATCGGGCAAGTCTGCTGCAAAAGACATTTTTTAAGTGTTAAAAAGCAAAGATGTCACCTTGAAGACTAAGGTGCGCCTGACCCAAGCCATGGTAGTTTCAGTCGCTTCATGTGCATGCAAAAGCTGGACAACGAATAAGGAAGACCAAAGAAGAATTGATGCCTTTGAATCATGGTTTTGGCGAAAAATATTGACTATACCGTGGACTGCCAGAAGAACAAACAAATCTGTCTGGAAAGCAGTACAGCCAGGGTGCTCCTTAGAAGCGAGGATGGCAAAACTTTTGTCTCACGTACTTTGGACATGTTATCAGGAGGGACCAGACTCTGGAGAAGGACATCGTGCTTGGTAAAGTAGAGGGTCAGCTAAAAAAGAGGAAGACCTTCAATGAGATGGACTGACACAGTGGCTGCAACAATGGGCTCAAGCATAGCAATGATTGTGAGGATGGCGCTTGACCAGGCAGTGTTTCATTCTGTTTTACATAGGGTCACTATGAGTCGGAACTGACTCAACAGCACCCAACAACAAGAGCACCGAAGCCTGCCTCTGCCACACCGTCTTCACGTGAGCTGGTCCTCTGAAGAGCCAGCCTCTGCCCGGCCCAGCTGGGGCGAGCTGCCTGCCCTTGTTGGAAAGGTTGATTGTGATGTCCGTTGAGTTTCCAGCAGCATCGGGGTGGGAAGGAGGGTGGAGAGCTCAGAGGAGACTTGCCCAGTAGGAAGTTAAGCTGGGGGTCTGGAGTGCAGATGGAGTGTTGGACACCTCTGTGAGCTCTGAGAGGCTGTCTGTGCAGCATGGGAAATGTATCCTTGGTTGGAAGATCTTTGTCTCCTGAGCGTTCATGCGCCCCACAGAGTGGAGAGCTTGCGAAAGCCTGCTCTCCTACCTGTTGTCGTTCACCACGGTCAGGGCAGCTGGCCTGTTTCCTCACTGAGCACTGAGGTCCATACCTGTCAGCAGAGACAGTGCAAGCACGACAGCTGCTCTCTGCCTGGTGCCTTCCCGGCCCAACAGCCATTAACAGTCCTCCCCTTGCTGGCCTGTCCCAGGCCCCATTCACTCAGATGTAGACACTGTGCTGTCCTGGGTCCCTGACCCAGGCCCCATTCACTCAGGTATAGACACTGTGCCACCCTGGTCCCCTGACCCAGGCCCCCACTCACTCAGGTGTAGACACTGTGC
>NW_004444101.1:3953702-3990360 GCF_000243295.1 Trichechus manatus latirostris | reverse complement strand
TAGACACTGTGCCACCCTGGTCCCCTGACCCAGGCCCCCACTCACTCAGGTGTAGACACTGTGCTACCCTGGTCCCCTGACCCAGGCCCCCACTCACTCACCCAGGTGTAGGTGTTGTGCCGTCCTGGTTCCCTTTACCCAGGCGCCCAGTCACCCACCCAGGTGTAGGCACTGTGCCACCCTGGGCCCCCGACCCAGGTCCCTACTCAAGTGGGTGTTGTCAGTGCTCCTATGTGTGTCAGAGTAGAACTCAGCTCCATAGGGTTTTCAATGACTGGTTTTCTTAGAAGTAGACTATCAGGCCTTTATTCTGAGGTGCCTCTGGGTGGACTTGAACCTCCAGTCTTTCGGTGAGTGGCGAGCGCGTTAGCCATTTGCACTGTGACCTAGTGACCCCTTGCAGTCCGCACAGCAGCTGCCTCATGGGGCCCCTTTGAGTGAGGGTCAGCTCAGGGTCTCCGTTCCCCAGCACAGGTGGAGAAGTCTTCACTCACCTGGCTGGGTCCTGGGGACGGCGCTGGCTCTGAAACCCAGAAGGGACTCAGTTCTCCCATCTGCACCATGCCCTGCGTGTGATGAGAGTGCATGGGAGAAAGCTCACATGGAAAGGCTAGTCCCTCGGGGATTAGGGCTCAGGGGGATGGCTCTGAGTCTGGCAGCCAGGGCCCAAGTCTCTCAGTGACCCCAAGCCTGTCTCTTCCCTGACTGGGCCTGTGTCCTTGTCGGGAGGTAAGGCGTTAGGCCTGGACGGTCTCACAGGGCCCCACCAGCCCAGCCTGCCGCCTCCAGAGATGGGCAGGAGGCCTCCAGGGACCACCAGGGCAGGGGAAGGGCTCTGTGATCCTGGCTGAACTGCTGGGCAAGGGCCGGCCCCTGACCCACAGTCCAGGTGTATCTGTCTCCCAAGGCACTGAGGTTGGTGGTGTCTCCAGTGTCCTGGGCCCTGAGACAGCATCGCTCCAGGCACGCTCTGGATAGGGAGTGTGGTGTGGGTCAGAGGGCAGGGCAGGGCGTTGGAAAGGGGCAGAGGGTGTTTGTCTCCACAGGGGTGGCCCGGCAGGGGGCGTTTGCCCCCACAGGGGTGGCAGGGCAGGCGGCTCCAGAAGAGATGACAGCCCCTGACCCCAGAGTCTAGCCTGTTAGCTGAGGGTCTCAGCCGCGTCCTGAGCTCAGGTTCTCACTTCCCCGAGGCTGCTCGGCCTGTGGCCACCAGGGGGCGCCGGAGCCACGCGCTCGGAGCCGGGGCCCAGCCTTGGGCACTGCTGACGGACCCTCTCCTCGGAGGACAGGGCTTTCTGCTGGGCTGGAACCATTTCTCTTGCTCCCACTGCCAGTTCTGATGAAGAAAATCACCTCCAAGTAGGTGTGGGCGAAACGCCGCCCCTGCTTGTCGGTGCCCAGACTGAACTTCTGAAGAGGAGAAACCCGTTTTCCACTGAGCCCTGACGGGCCAGGACGGGCCCTTCCAGAACCTTCACTGGGTCCCTGAGCAGCGCTTGGCCGTGGGGGTCTCAGCCACGGGAGGACAGCCCAGCAGGGTGGCGGGTAAAGTGAGGTGCATCCAGGGGCACAGGGTCCTCCCAGGTCTGCCATTGTGGTACCCTGGGCAGGAGGATGGCCGGACAGGCAGGGCGTCTGTCCAAGAGGTGCTGCCCTCAGCCCTGGGGTACAAGCAACAGGCTCCGCAGGCCCCCGGGCAGCAGCCAGGGCGGCCAGGACACTCTGGGACTGTGGTGTATTGGATGGAGCAGGGCAGATGGAGCCACTAGCCAGCTGGCAGGGCCTCGGCCTCTTCATGGGGCCAGGGACGGACAAGAAGGCCGTGCTTCCGTGAGCGGTCATGCATGGGGGTTGGGAGGTCACCATGGGGCACACCACCTAGTGGAGTGAGGTGCAGAGGGAGGTGCGGCGGCCACAGGGAGGGCCCGGGCTCCCCACACCACCTGCTGGCCCACCCATCAGCATGTGTGTGGGTGCTGGGCCGCCCAGGAGTGCAGTGGGAGAGGGTGCGGGGGCTGGGGCGGGAGCTTCCCGCTGAAGAAATGGCTCTCCAACCAAGACCGAGTACGTGGGGTCCAAGCCAAGGGAAGCATGGGGTCCTGGGATGCACAGAGGAGGTATAGGAGGGCTCTGGAGAGTGGAGCCCAGGGGGAGGGGCAGGGTGTGGTCACCACAGGCCTTGGGGAGCAGTCAGAAGTGCGCCTTTGGCCTCAGGGTTCTGGGAGGCACCAAACCTCTTCTGCAGGTGTCAGGGTCTGCCTCATGAGTGTGAATGGCCGCGGTGCTGTGGAGAGGGGAGGGATACAGGGGTCCAGAGGGGCAGGTGCTCAGAGAGGAGGTGGCAGGTGGGAGGTGTGGTGGCCGGCACCTGGGAGGAGAATGGGCTGATGGGATGTGAAGGCAAAGGAGGCAGGAGACAAGGACTCCAGCCAGGCTGAGTAATAGGGGGCACTCGTGACTGGGGTCTGGCTCTGGGGGCACTCATGACTGGGGTCGCCAGCTCTGGGGGGCTGTTTGGAGGAGCTGGACACAGTGGATGTCAGCCTGTCTCACCAGCAGTAAAACCAAGCAGAATCACAGAATGTCCTCCCCTAGTCCCTAACAGAATGGAAACTAAAAAAATTAGGACAAATTAGAAAAAGAATCCCAGCAAAAATCAAACAAGGCCATAAACGCACAGTCGGTGGCCAAGGATAGAAGCAGAGGGTTTTGTAGTAGAGCAGAGGTGCCGAGCAGCAAGCCACACGTGAGCAACCAAGCGCCTTGTTTTCAAATACGCAGGCTGGGCAGTGGTGACATCGGCTTGTGGGGAAACAGGAAAATGAACTACAGGGCAGATCCTCTCTGGAGGAAGTGAAGGCTCTGGGGTGCATTGGCTGGGAGACTGCTCGAGACCTGGAGGGGACACACCACTCGCCTCTAGTGAGGTCCAGCCAGCCCCAGTCCAGGACATTTCACTGGATTTCAGGAGAAAGAGCAAAAAAGAACTAGGGTTTTAACAAAGCCCCACACGCCTCATCTCATCTCCCACACCGACCATTCTCTCAAGTTCCCCCAATGTGGCCAGAACACAAACTATCTACCCTTCAGACTATGGCTCAGGGAAAAACACACCATTGGGAGTTTTTGTGGAAAGAGGGTTAAAAACTCACCAGTGCTCTCAGAACGTATGGGATACCTAGACCAAGCCACTGAAGCTTGAGCAATATGGAAAATAAATGAGGAAGGGAGGGCAAGCAACTATGCAAACACGTCACAGAAAAATCAATGATTAAATGCACAAGAAGGGATCGTAGCATGCAAAAGATAAATAAGTAACCCAATACAGAAATATGATGAATGGAGAAAAACTCTTCTCCCTGCCCCTGTGCTTTGCCTGATAGGGTAGTTTGATAAGAACATGAAGAAACACGTCTGCTTGTTGCCAAGTGTGCTGGTGTCTAGCGCTGCTGTAAAAAAGTACCACAATGTTGTTGTTGTCAGGTGCCATTGAGTTGCTTCTGACTCACAGCAACCCTGTGTACAACAGAACAAAACACTGCCCAGTCCTGCGCCATCCTCACAATCATTGCTATGTTTGAGCCCATTGCTGCAGCCACTGTGTCAGTCTATCTCATTGAGGGTCTTCCTCTCTTTCGCTGATTCTCTACTTTACCAAGCATGATGTCCTTCTCCAGGGACTGGTACCTCCTGATAACATGTCCAAAGTACCCGAGGCTTTAAACAACAGAAATTTATTGTCTCACAGTATGGAGGCCAGAAGTCTGAATTCAGGTTGTCAAAATGACTGTGTTCTCTCCAAAGGCTCTAAGGGAAGATCCTGTCTCATCTCACCCAGCTTCTGGTGGCCCCAGGCTTTCCCTGTTGGGTGGCTACATCTTCACATGGCTGTCTTTCCTTTGTCTCTTTGTGTCTCTTCTCCTCTTTTATAAGGACACCACTCAGATGGGATTAGGAATCTAGTATGACCTCATGTTAACCTAATTGATAACATTTTCAAAGACCTTATTTCCAATCAAGATCACATTTACAGGCAGGGGAAGTAGTTAGGACTTCAAGACTTAAACATATCTTTTTGGGGGGACACAATTCAATTTGCAACACTATGTAAATATAAAGTAAGGAATAAAAATAAGATTCCAGACCTCAGAAACAAATTGAAGATCACGAAACTATCAATAGAGAACTAATAAAAATTAGAAACAACAAAGAATAAAATAGACAAGGCTGAGATAAAAATATTGACAAAAACAATGATTCTCAAAGTATGACCACTGGCGTAGGCACCACCTGGAAACTTGTTAGAAATTGAGATTCTTAGACCCCACCCCAGACCTTTTGAATCAGAAGCTCTGGGGCTGGGACCAGCAATCTGTGTTGTAACAAGCCAGCCAGGTGATTCTGTTGCATCCTGAAGTGTGAGGACCACTGACCTAGAGGAAAAGCTTTACATAATCACAGTAGATAAGACAGAGATCAAAACAAATAGATTTTTATTAAGAACTTTAAATTTATAAACTTGGTTTATATTAAGAGTATAAAAAGACAATCCAACATAAGGATAATTGGTGTTCTTAAGGTAGCAATTCGAACAAATGCAATAGAAAAAAATGTTCAAAGATAGAATACTTAAAAAGAAATTCCCTAAAATGAAGAAACAACTGGTTCTGCATATTGAAAGATCACGCCATGTCTAAGTGCGCGCACACACACACACACACACACACACACACACACATTTCAGACTGTTCAGCAAGTAAACACACCCAGGTTAAATTTTTGAACTTCACTGGAAAGGATATTATGCATCTGAGCAGAAAATCACCTAAAGCGGGGGAAAATGAGAATCAGAATGGGGTCAGACTTCACCACAGCCACCTTGAAAGCCAAAATACAATGGAGCAATGGCCACAAAACCATGAGTAAAAGATCCAATGAATCCAAAAGAATAAATCCAGTTTAGTTGTCACTCACATATCAAGGCAATAAGAGGACTTTGGGAACCATGAACTAGCTCAGGTATCATCAATGAAATCCAGCCAATTAAAATATGAATCCAAATGTAAAATCCAGGCATGGAGAAGCCTGAGTAAAGGACACCATAGTGAGCATGGAGTCCATTCAGATCCAAGGCCAATAATAAGTAACTGAGAACTATGAACAGAACAGAAAAGTTAATGCTAGAATCTTGAATGATAGAAAAAAGATAAAATCAAAGACTAGAACACTCTCTAGAAGGGAGATGGAGGAAGTATGGATGTGTCAATGTCCTCATACTAAGAATGACTTCAACCTTGTACATGTTTTTGAGATCTTTGAATCTTAGAGGGTTATTATCTCTATTGTAGTGTAGAAACATTTCAAGTTTAGAAAATCTGTTCGTTTCACTTCCATTTGCTTTCTTTTGTTAAAAACTAAAATTAAATTTAAAAATAACATTCATAAAAACAGCATCTACAGTAAGCTTCCATTTTATAAAAGTATTCCTATCTTTCCATTTTTATACATGCATAAAAAATCTAGAATGATGTACACTGATGTTATTAATGGTTTTTCTGAAGAGAGAAATTTGGAATTTTTTTCTTTCTTCCTTAAACTTTTTTTTGTTGTTGTTGTTTCCATAGAGTAGAGGGACCCTCTGATGTTGGGGCTTAAGAGAACCAGATTTCTCAGTTCCTGGCACAGTATCATAACTGAGCAATGCAAATCTTCTCTCTTGTTTGTTTGTTAATTGATTTATCTTTGCCATCTATTTCCTTTTCATTCCCCTTCTCAACAGAGGCAACCTTCTTTTGTGCTTAATATATATCTATTTGTACGTGTTCTTGCATAATATTTTGTGTATGCGTAATTTAATATACATAAATGATGTGGGTTCTATCACTTTTTTTTTTTGCTTTTTTTACTCAATCCTTTCTTGTTGCCATGTATACATTTGGTTTGGTTTTTTCTAACTGCTTCATAGTATTTCATGATACTTCTACATTGATGGACAAATTTCCACAGTAATGGACAAATTGCCCACAATACTCAAGAACAACCTAACACATGTAGAAAAAGAATGTGTGTATTGTCTAGGGGACATTCCTCAAGGTTATCTGATTTTTGTCTTTTATTGTCTTTGATTTTTCAACTTTGCAGGTTGTAAGGAACTGATAGCAATACAAAATCATTCTTAGAGACTTGCAAATTCTGTCACATCTAATAGAAATCCAATTGACACACCCCTCCCCCTGGAAAAGCCAGTTTTGCCTCTATTTTCACATTCATTTAAACATTCCTGATCTATAAATGTATTTGTTCTTCGGATTCTCTTTTGAACCAGTTTTAATATCTGTCTGATACCTCATTGACTAATGAGTAGAACAAAATCTCCAACATGTGTTCCTTTTTATATCACTATAAGAGTCACGGTTTTGCTTTTTTTTTTTTTTTCTGAAAAGTTTCTTTTAACACACATGTCCACTTGTGGATCTGTGTGAGGATTTTTTTTGGGAAATATACAAAGAAATGAAATTGATACATGTGGTAGGTATTATTGATGTTCACCAATATCCAGCTCTCTTCTCCTTCCAGGAACCCAGAAAACCATACTTCGAGGCCCCCTTAGTATTAGGCAGCGCCGTGTGACTCATGCTGACCGGGGGGTAGAAGTGGAAGTTGCCATTGTTCTCAGGCCACAGCAGAGAAGAGCCGTGATGGGAGCTTCATGCTCCATGACTGCTGATTCTTAGACCAGGGCTTGGCAAACTGTGGCCCACGGGCCAGATCTAACCCACCATCTTTTTTTATATATTTTATTGTGTTTTCGGTGAAAGTTTACACAGCAAATTAGGTTCCCATTTAACAATTTCTGTTATTCAGTGACGATGATCGCATGTTTCACAATGTGACAGCATTCTCTTAATCTCTGTTCTGGCTGCTCTGGTTTCCCTGCTCCCTTACCTTCTCATCTTTTCTTTAATCGTTGACCGTTTGGTCTTACATGGATGATTTTTTTAAAGGAGCACAGTACTCACAGGTGATATTCTTTGTTTTATGAGCTGCTCTGGCACAGTGGTTAAGAGCTTGGCTGCTCATCAAAAGTTTGGTGGTTTGAATCCACCAGACGCTCCTTGGAAACCCTATGGGGGAAGTTCCTCTTTGTCCTGTAGGGTCACTATGAGTCAGGGTCACTATGAGAATCAACCAGATGGCAATGTGTTGTTGTTTTTTTTTCTCTTGTTATTTAGCTAAAAGGTAACCTCAGGGTAGTTTCAGTTCAAGATTTAAAGGGTATCTGAGGGCAATACCACCATCTGTTTTTATAAATAAAGTTTTATTAAAACACAGCTGCATCCCATTCATTTACCTACTGTCTATGGCTGCTTTTGAGCTATAAAGGCAGAGATGAGGAGGTGTGACAGAGACCATATGGCCCACAAAGCCAAAAATATTTTCTATCTGGATCTTTACAAAGTTTGTGGTCTCCTGTTCTAGACGGTGGAGCTTCCACCACGCTAGGTTCCTCGGGCACGGTGTGAAGCAGAACCCACCTCAACACATATATGATTGAAACATCACATGGGCAAGAAACAACCGTGTTGAGTTGAGCTGGACTAGGGTGTTCATTACCACCTCAGCAAAGCCTGGCTTCGCCTGGCCGGCTCTGACTGAGTCACGCTCTCCAGAGCACTGAGTAGATTTCTCTAGAAAATGGCCGCTGCAGCCTGTGCTCCAGCCAGTTACATGAAGGTTCCTTTTACTCATGCCCCTCTGATGTTCGTGTTATCCAGCTTCCTGTTTCCAGTTAAAGGTGCAAGGGGGACAGCCTTTTGTTTGCAGTTTGCTAATAATTTTGAGCATTTCTTTATGTGCTTATTACCTCCCTGGAGAACTTCTTTAAATGGCCTATTTGTGCTGTTTGCCCTTTTTTGGCTGGATGGCTGTTCCTCCCTTGTTAGTGTGGAGGAGGAGTTCCTTTTCTATTCTAGAAATTTTAGACATTACAAGTATCTCCCCCTATTCCTTGAGCGTTTCTGAGCGGCTCAAATCCTTTCTAGTGAGGTTGTATAATTTTTACAAAAACAATAGTGTGAATTTTCTTAAAAAATCCAAAAGCAAACAAAAAGTGTGGCAGGAACGGAAATGTTTTGAGCAATGGCAGAAACACTGGAATAAGTGAACAGTCACCCCAGGGAACTATGTTGAGTGTCACAGTAACACTTCCTTGGATATAGAAGTTTTGCTCATTTATTTATCCTTGTTTCATTCCACTGGGCTCCTCTTGCCTTCTCCTCCCCCTAGATCAACAAACATTTTAGCAGTTGCCCTGCTGGGGTTGATTTGAACAAATCATCTCCTTGGTCAGTTGCCAGAAGACTCTAGCTGGCATGTTTGGGGCCTGCTGAGGTTGAAGCCCAGGTGTGCTGAAATGCTACAGACCCAAGCCAGCCGCCTCTCTCCCCACTCACCTGGGAACCAGTGAGAGTTGTGATTACACCCTGCCCGCAAGGAGGATGAAGCAGTATCATCTGGGATCCTAACTGTTCACAGGCCCCAAGAATTTCCCCCACATCTGGACACTGCTGTTACCAGCTTGCATCTACCTAAGAGCTCTGTGAAAAATTAGTCATCTGTGAGGCAAAGATTTTCCACTTTGCAATATTTCTTCCAACTTGACTGTTGAAAAGGAGCCAAACTGTCAATGGGAGACATGAATACTCTCATTATACTCTGCGTATGTGGGTTTTATTAAGCTCACATATTTTTGAATTGACGTTCGAAAATGCATTCGCCATTCTGTCTTCCTGCATTGTTTGGCCCATCTTTCATCCCTCCCCGTGGGCTCTGTGCCACCCCGAACCCCAAGTTTCATCTCCCCGCTGCCCCTATTTAATTAGGGTTCATCTGGCAGGGCTGCCATGTTGGAATCTGGGCCTGGCCAACAGAGCCGCTTTCCAGGGCAACTCACCCAAGCGCAGCTCCTTGGTGGCGGGAGGCAGGTGATTTCACAACCCAGCTGCTAATTAGCCCGCAGCTGCTCTGACAGAACCCCGCTCTGCTGGGGGGATCTCCCTTTGAGGGAAACGTGAGTCAAATGCAACCCATCCCGTACAAACATGCGGGCAACTTTTTCAATTATTTATATAACCCCTGACATAATAGGAAGTGATTGATCTGTTAGACACGTCGGAGACGGAAACTCTGAGCCCCTGCGCACTCTTTCGTGGCTGAGCAGGCCCGCGGCCATCTTAGTGGTGTCTGCGTGGCACAGCGGAAGATTTAGGGGAGGGAGCCTTGTCCAAACTGTGCCCTTACCAGTGATATCACGACAGTAATAAACACGTACGGAGAGCAGACTGTGTGCCGGGCCTGCTCTCTAAGCGTTTCACATACAGTAACTCCTTTACTCCTCACAAGGATCCCGGGAGGGATGCGCTGCTATTGCCCTCACCTTACAGATGAGGAAACTGAGGTCCAGGAAGTACCCAGGACAGGAAGTGGGGCCCTGCTGTACGTGGGAGCTAGGGTTCACCAAAACCAAAAAACCAAGTCGGTTGCTGTCAAGTTGATTTTGACTCATGGCGACCCCACGCGTCACAGAGCAGACCTGAGCTCCATAGGGTTCTCTTGGCTGTAATCTTTACAGAAGCAGATCACCAGGCCTTTCTTTCCTGGTGCTGCTGGGTGGATTCGAACCACCGTACTTTCAATTATTAGTCAAGAACTAACTGTTTGTGCCACCCAGGGACCTCTGGGGTTCACACCGTCCTCTTTACCCCTAAGCTATGCTGGCCTCACAAACACACTGCGTAGGGAATGAGCAGGAAATCTGGGGCCATGGCTGGGGATCGGGTGTGTAAAGGCTGTGAATCAGAGAGAAACAAAAGAAACCCAACACTGGGTATTTGCCGCTGTTCTCTAGCAATCTAAACCACGACTCGGTGACAACAAGGTGAAGTGGGGTGCTATGAGCGGTTGTGAGGTGTGTACTGCAGATAATTCGTTACCAAAAATGTTAATGGGTGCACACCCGAACAACCACGGTCAAAAAGGCAGACAGTGACAAGCGTTGACGAGGATGTGGAGGAACCTGAACCCTCGCATTGCTGGTGGGAATGTAAGATGGTGTAGCTGCTTTGGAAAACTATCTGGTGGATCCTCAAAAAGTTAAACATAGAATTACCATTTGATCCAGCAGTTCCACTCCTAAGTATACACCCAAGAGAAATGAAAATATATATCCACACAAAAACTTGTACATAAATGTTCATGGCAGCATTCTTCATAACAGCCGAAGAGTAGAAACCAACCAAATGTTCGCCAGCTGATAAATGGATAAATAAAATGTGGTCTATACATACAACAGAATGGTATTTGACCATCAAAAGAATGAAGTATTGATACATGCTACAGCGTGGAGGAACCTTGAAAACATACTACGTACAACCAGCCAGTTACAAAAGACCACATATTGTATGATTCTGTTTATAGGAAGCATCCAGAAAAGTAAGTCATAGAGACAGACAGCTAATTAATGGTTGCCCGAGGCTGGGGCAGGAGCGGGGAATTGACTGCAAATGGGCACCAGGAGAATTTTTGGGGTGATGGAAACATCCTAAAATTGGACTGTAGTGATGATTACGCCACTCTGTAAATTTACTAGAAGTAATTGAATTGTATACTTAAAATAGGTGAATTTTATGGTATATAATTTATGCCTCAATGAAGTTGGTAAAAAATTAAGTGGCCAAATAATAATAATAAAATTGATGGACTTAAGTTTCCAAATTACTGAGTTTTCTCAAACTATGGCCCAGTGGGGAGTGTCCTTGAAGGGGACACTGCTGGATGTCCTCCCAGTGTCCTCCCGGCTGGCTGGGCCTCAGTTTCGTTCGTGTATCCACTTCTTCCTACCAGGCATTTGAGCCAGTCATGAGGAACACTACTCCCTCTTCTAGTGATTCATCAAGGAGCCCTTGGGGGCCCAACGGTTCAGCTGCTATATGAAAGGTCGGCACCTTGAACCCATCATCTGCTCCTCAGGAGAAAAGACCTGGTGACCTGCTCCCATAAAGATTATCGTCTAGGAAAAGCTATGGGGCAGTTGTACTCTGTCCTACAACAACAATGATTCATCTAGAGGGAGGATGTGACCAGGTCCTGGCCAGTGACACATGAGGGCAGGGCGCTGGGGCTTCACTTTTAAGGAGGCACCATAAGAGTGGGGGAAGTGCCCGGGGGAGAAGGTAAGAGCATACCCTGTGGGGGTACGCCAGGCCCTAGGCTGTGGTGCCCTTCCCCTACAATGCTTAATTTAAATATTTATATCAGATTAGAAAACACAGGGTAGACGAGAGGGCCACAAGGGAAAGAGAAGTCAAGTTGATGAACCTGAAGCAGCAGAGGCCTGTGGGAATGCTCTCTAGTGGAGGTTTGCATCTTGCTAGGATGGGGAACAGGAGTCAGTGGAGCTTCCAGACCAGACAGACTAGGAGGAAAGGCCTAGGAGGAGCTGAGACGGGAAGGTCAGGACAGAGCAGCTGGGTGAGCAGGTGATTGGCCGGAGGCTGGGCATGGAGGGAGGGAGGCTCAGGGTTAGGGCTGGGGCTGGGGTTATGACTGGGGTTAGACATGGAGGAAGGGAGGCTCAGAGTTAGGGCTGGGGTTGGGGTTGGGGTTATGATTGGGGTTAGACATGGAGGAAGGGAGGCTCAGGGTTAGGGCTGAGGTTGGGGTTATGACTGGGGTTAGACATGCAGGAAGGGAGGCTCAGGGTTAGGGCTGGGGTTGGGGTCATGACTGGGGTTAGACATGGAGGAAGGGAGACTCGGAGTTAGGGTTGGGATTGGGGTTAGGGTTAGGGTTAACATGGAGTCAGGGAGAGGTGGTGGAGGGTTGCTGGCCAGATAGGGCCGAATGTGGGTTCTGCAGCCTTTCCAGCCAGCCAGGACACCTTGAGAAGACTGAGCAGGGAGTGACATGCTCCCTTTGTGTTTGGAAGACGAGCTCAGAGGCCAAAGTGCAGTGATGGGGAGTGGGGCAGGTGAAGTGCAGTGGTGCAGCCATACGGTGGGAGGTCAGGGAGATCTGACGCAAAGACCCCAGCCACTGTCCCATAGCCTCGTTACAGGGTCTTACAGCTTCCGTTGCTCTCTGACGTCATCCGGTTTGTGGATATGCTTACAGGCTGTTTCTTCTCTGGGCAGTGAACGCCGCAAGAGCAGACATCTGGTCCACCTTCTCTGCCCCTGCAATGCCGGTGCCTGGAATGGAGATAGCACCGGGGTCGGATTAACCGGTCAGCAAGGTTCGCTTACTTCCGTAAAGCGTAGGGTCGCTATGAGTCGGGACCGACTCGATGGCACTTAACAACAACGACAAAGGTACTCCGGGCTTAATCGTGTTCACTTACTAATCTGTAGTGCACAGTTTCACATGGGTTCTACCACATCTTTGATGTTGTGAAAAGCAGGTGAAACTGTGCATTACAGATTAGTAAGTAAACACAAATAAACCTGTGCGTACCTTGCTTATTACCTTTGGGTGCCTAGTGAGTATCTGGGCATCAAGTTGAAATTTGACCTCAGCCTCTTTTTCTTTTAACAGCTGTATTGAGATTAAGTTTGCCTGCTTATAATTGACTCGTTGAAAGTATACAATACAGTGGTTTCAGCATATTCATAGATACGTGCAACCATCACAGTTAATTTTGGAGCATTTCCATCATGCCCCAAATAAACCTCGTACCCTTTAGCTCCCAGCCCCTACCTCTTTACCCTCCTCCCCCAGGCCCTGGCCACCTCTACTCTGCTTTCTGTCTTTATGGATTTGCCTACGGACATCGCAGATAAAAGGAGTCGTATGGTCTGCGGTCTTGGGACCGGCTTCTTTCACTCCGCATTGTGTTTTTAAGGCTCGCCCATGTTATAGCGTGTGTTCGTAGGCCATCCCATTGTATTGCAGAATATTATTCCGTTGTACGGACATCCCATACTGGGTTTATCCATTTATCTGTTGATGGACATTTGAGTTGTTTCCACCTTCTGGCTATTGTGAATAATACTGCTATAAGCGTTCCGTGAACAAGTTTCTGGGTGGACACGTTTTTCATGTCTCTTGGCGTTATGGACTCAGTTGTGTACCCCAAAACACGTATTGATTGGAATCCTAAATCCTGTACCTGTGGATGTAATCCTGTTTGGAAATAGGGTTTTCTTTGTTACGTTAATGAGGCCAAACCAGTACAGGGTTTGCCCTAAACCTAATCATTTCAGAGTAAAAAGAGGAGATTAGACCCAGACACACATTTACTCAGGATGGGGCAGGGGGCAGATGCCGTGTGAGGATTGTCTACAAACCAAGGAAGCAAGGAGCGCTCGGGACCACCGGCGAGGAAGGAACCTCCATGGCGGAACCCTGATCTGGACTTTCAGCGGAACCTCCATGGCAGAACCGTGATCTGGACTTTCAGCGGAACCTCCATGGCGGAACCCTGATCTGGACTTTCAGCGGAACCTCCATGGCGGAACCCTGATCTGGACTTTCAGCGGAACCTCCATGGAGGAACCCTGATCTGGACTTTCAGCCTCCAGAACTGTGAGACAGCGAAGTTCTGTCCTCTACAGCCCCCACTCATATTTCTGTCGTTCAGCACTGGGGCACTAAGACAGTTGGGTGCACACCTGGGAGTGGAATTGCTGGGTCTCATGGTAACTTGGTGTTTGTGTGAGGAACCGCCAGGCTGTTTTTCAGAGTGGCTGCACCGTTTTACGTCCCCCGGCAGTGTGCGGGTTCCGGTCCCTCCCCATCATCAGCCCCTCTGTTTTCTGATTGTTTCTGGCAGTCCTCGTGGCTCTGATGTGGGTCTGCCTGTTATTGGCTGTGACTGTGGGTGAGACCTCAGCCCCTCCGCCCCCTCACTCCCCTTTCCTATGAGATGACTATGATAGGACCTCCTAAGCCATGGGACCCACAGAAGGGCGGCTGGCAGCAGGGCGCAGGGGCCGGTACTCAATGCTGAGTGTGGGCGGTGGACACAGAGCGAGGCACGGTCTTCATCTTCCCGTCTCTGGTAAAAGCACATTGGGAAATTTGTGGTGTCTGTTCTTAACCTTGGTGGCGCAGTGGTTAAGAGTTTAGCTGCTAGCCAAAAGGTTAGCAGTTCGAATCCACCAGCTACTCCTTGGACACACTATTGGGGCAGTTCTACTCTGTCCTATAGGGTCACTATGAGTCAGAATTGACTCCATGGCAATGGGTTTGGGTCTTTTTTTTGGTTCTGAAATTGGAGCCCTGGTGGTACAGTGGTTAAGAGCTCGGCTGTTAGCCAAAAGGTTGGTAGTTCGTTCGAATCCACTGGCCATTCCTTGGAGACCTTATTGGGGCAATTCTACTCTGTCCTCTAGGGTCACTATGAGTCAGAATTGACTCCATGGCAAGGGGTTTGGTTTGTTTGTTTGTTTTTTTTTGGTTCTGAAATTACCCAAGATTTGTTCTGATGAATCTGGGAGTCCCCATAGAAGACGAAGGCTGGGATGGTGGTGGGTATCGGCTGCAGGAGGGGTATGGCATTTTATAGAGACCATACTGTTGTTGTTGTTAGGTGCTGTCGGGGGGCTTCTGACTCACAGCGGCCCCGTGTGCGACAGAACGAAGCACTGCCCGGTCCTGACCTTCCCCACGATCGCGGTTATGCTTCAGCCCGTTGTTGCAGCCACTGTGTCAATCCATGTCGTTGAGGGTCTTTCTCTTTTCGCTGACCCCTCGGCTTTACCAAGCATGACGTCCTTCTCCAGGGACTGGCCCCTCCTGACTACGTGTCCAAAGTACGTGAGACAAAGTCTCACCATCCTCGCTTCTAAAGAGCATTCTGGCTGTACTTGGTCCAAGACAGATTTGTTCTGTTCGTTCTTCTGGCAGTCCGTGGGAGAGTCACTATTCTTCGCCAACACCGTAATTCAAACGCTAAGTGAGAATTTCTAACCTCCGGAGGAGAAAGTGCAAACTGGAGAGCAGCAGGCCCCTGGGGAAGCTGGAGAGATTGAGCACGGCAAAGAGCGATTCCAGGATTCCGTCAGTGTTTCCAGCTGGAGAAGGCACGCAGGCTCCTCCCGCTCCGAGGCCCGGCTCCCCTGTCGTTAGAGACCTGGATGGCCAGGGGCACAGCAAACGGACTGGAGCTGCTTACGGAGGGGGAGCCGCCCCAGTGCAAGCTCAAAGCGCTCGTGGAGGAGCTTCTGGGGCCTAGCTTCCCGGATGCAGGCTGTGCTTTGTTTTCTTGCAAGGTGTGCCTCTCTCATCCTGCTCCAGCAGGGACGTTAGCGTGATGATAAATGCTCTCTCCTTTTGGAAGCAGGGCCGCGCCTCCTATGATCCATTTCTTCCAGGCCTCTCCGTAACAGTGTGAGGCCCGTTTTCACCACCACAATCTGCCCAGATGGTCCCTGGGTGTGTTCAACTACTAACCTAACGGTCAGCGGTTTGAACCCACCCAGTGGCACTGCAGAAGAAAGGCCTGGCGATCTTCTTCCATAAAGAATACAGACAAGAGAACCCGGTAGGGCAGTTCTACTCTGTAATGCACGGGGTCACCATGCATTGGAGTTGACTCAACAGCAGTGGGTTTGGTTTTGATGTTTTTTGGTCTGGACAGGACAAGGAGCCAAGGGTACCTCAGGTCCATCCAGGTGACAGAGTCCAGACCTTGAACCCAACCTGCTGCACAGAGAGAAGTCCCAGCAATTTGGGGAGCCCCCTCCCACCTCCACAGCCCTCGCCAGCCTCTGTAAGGACAGAATCAGGGGAAGAGGTCCCCCAAACACAGACCAAACTCTGCAGAGAAGGGGTGGGGGCTGGGAGGGGGTTGTGCCAGTGTGGAGAGGGCAGCAGGGAAGAAAACGGCGCTCGTTCTGCGTGTGGTGGGCCTGCCTGTTCACCGTGCTGTCCTCGCGGCCTCCGTGTGTGCGTCTCTGAGCTCCACGAGATGCTGGAGACACGTACGGCCGTGGTCGGAGGTGTCGGTGTAGTGAGCTCAGCCGTGAGCACGCCAACCTGCACTTTGGTGTGTGTGCGTGTGTTCATGCGGGTGCATCATGTGTGTGTGTGTACACGTGTGCATATGTGTGTGCATGTACATGTATGTACACGTGTGCGTGTGTTCATGCAGGTGCATCATGTGTGTGCGTGCATGTGTGCATGCATGTGAGTGTGCGTGTGTGCATGTACATGTATGTACACTTGTGTGCGTGTGTGTGCACACACGTGTGTGTGTGTGTGTGTGTGTGTGTGTGTGTGTGACTATTCCCAGTCTGTTTTCTGCTTCCTGTGAACCCAGTTCTTCTGTTTGTTTGGGTAAAAGTTTCTCGGGTCGGTCAAGCCCGGGGCATGTGACATTGGCACCTGTGCAGCCCCCATTGGCCAGTCCAGCTCATGCAGACGGTCGGCGATGGAGGAAGAGTGAGGCCTTCTCCACTCACTGTAAGGAATGCAGGGCTGCTGCCCCCACCCCTGGTCTCCCCACCCACCATCGTTGCCCCACAGGACAGGGCAGCTGCCGCCTACCTGGCCGGAGTCCGAGAGAGGCTGACAAGGCCATGCGGAACCGTGGGGGGAAGTCACTGCAGATGAAGAGAGTGGGTGCCCTCCGCCACGCCCCTCCCTCTCTGAGCAGATAACAATCAACAGAAATCAAACCCCCAAATATGATACCAAATAGCCACTTGTTATGGATTGAATTGTGTCCCCCCCAAAAATGTGTATCAACTTGTCTGGGTCATGATTCCCAGTATTGTGTGGTTGTCCTCCATTTTGTGATCTGATGTGATTTTCCTATGTGTTGTAAATCCTAATCTCTACCTGTGGTTAATGAGGCAAGATGAGGTTATGTTAAAGAGGATTAGGGTGGGATGCAACACCCTTACTCAGGTCAGAGCCCTGAGCCCATGTAAGGGGGATTTCCCTGCGATGTGGCCTACATCATCTTTTATCTTACAAGAGATAAAAGAAGAGAGAAGTAAGCAGAGAGAGGGACCTCATACCACCAAGAATGAATAACGAGGAGGGGAGCGCATCCTTTGGACCCGGGGTCCCTGTGCTGAGAAGCTCCTGCACCAGGGGAAGATAGATGACAAGGACCTTGCCCCAGAAACAACAGAGAGAGAAAGCCTTCCCTTGAAGCTGACGCCCTGAATTTGGACTTCTAGCCTCCTAGACTGGGAGAGAATAAATTTCTGTTTGTTAAAGCCATCCACTTGTGGTATTTCTGTTATAGCAGCACTAGATGACTAAGACACCACTGTTAGCTTCACTTTTCAGTTCTGACACTCTACCTCTGACCCCTCCCACTCAGACAGAGGTCAGAGCTCACTGGTTAAAGGACACCAGTCTCCAGGCTGCTAGGTCTGCCCAAGACCTTAGACGCCAACTGCAAGCTTGGGAGTCCCCATGGCACCTTCACTCCTGATCTGCTGGCTACAAATTCAGGGTTTTCCCACTACCCCCTGAGGAAGTCCCTGGGCCCTCACCTTAGCTTCTAACCCAGACACTGGGATAGTGGGTGGCTTCTGGGAACCTGGCAGAGGATCCCTGAGTGTGACCTGAGCGAGCTCACGGTGGGGTCTAGGCCAGCAAAGGCATCTGTTATGGATTGAATCGTATCTCCCCAAAATATACGTTGAAGTCCTAACCCCTGTACCTGTAAATATAACCGTTTGGATACAGGGTTTTTTGTTGTGTTAATGAGGTCACATCAGGGTAGGGTGGGTCCTAAGCATAACCACTTCTGAGTTATAAAAAGAGCAGAATGGACACGGGGCACACAGAGCGGGAGGACAGGTACCAGGGGACTCCTGGGGCTACTGACAAGGAAGGACCCTGCCCCAGGGCTGATGCCCTAACTAGGAAGTCCAGCCTCTAAAACGGAGAGACAATACATTTGTGTTCTGTAAGCTACTGACTGGTGACATTTCTGTTGTAACAGCACCAGTAACTATAACAGCATCCTAGACCAGAAGGTGAGCTTCCACTGGACCAAGAAGATTTGGTTCCAACAGAGGCGCTGTGTGGCTGTGGCAGAAGTGGTGGGTCTGGTTACCTCACCAGGCTCTCCAGCTCTCTCTCTGCCTGGAATTTGAAAAGAGGACTCACCCTTAGGACTGAATAGCCCCCATGGTTTTTGGACATCTCATGGGGAGAGAGAAGGTCCCTGAATGGTACACATTTTGCTCTCGGCTACTAACTGAAAGGTTGGTGGTTTGAACCCACCCAGTGGCGACTTGGAAGAAAGGCCTGGCTGGTGATCTGCTTCCATAAAGACTACAACCAAGAAAACCCTGTGGCGCTCAGTTCTACTCTGTAACACATCCTGTTACCGTGAGTCAGAATTGGCAATGAGTTATGGCGAGGAAGTGGGAGTGGTCTCAAGAAAGAGACGTTGGCCATCCTGCTAAGTTGGGCAAGTGGCTCAAAGGATATTTTGGGGAAAGTGAACCTATATCAACATTTACATCTTGGGCTAAGGATACTGGCCATTTCAGTTGCATTAATATTACAGCCTGGTTTGGGGAGTCCCTGGGTGGTGCAGTCGCTGAAGAACTTGACTACTAGCCAAAGAGTTGGCAGTATGAACCCACCCAGAGGCCCCTTGGGAGGCAGGTCTGGTGATTCGCTTCCAAAAGGTCATAGCCTTGGAAACTCTACGGAGCAGTTCTACTCTGCACACATGGGGTCGCCATGAGTCAGAATTGACTCATTGGCAACTAGCAACAACAACAACATGGAGAGAGTGGTTTAAATAAAACAGCAACAATTCAACTATCTATATGGGATCAAACTGACAACAGCAACTTTGGGAGCAATGAGTTTATGTTAATGGTGGAGGAATAACTCAAAAAAGGATGGTGAGAATGGTTGCACAGCTTGAAGAACGTAAGCAATGTCACAGAATTGTACATGTAGATCCTGGTGAATTAGCGTATGTTTTGCTGTGTGCATTTTCAACAACAACAACAACAAATAAATTATTTTTAAAAAAAGACCCTGCTTTGTTTTAGTTAGATTTTTCCACTGTCCAACTGTTTCTGGTGTATGTCTATTTGGACCCTAGGTCAGGGAATCAAACGCAAGTCCTTTATTCAGGAGGCAAAGCAAGGGGAGGAGGAGTGAGACAAGGAAGGGAAGACAGCCTACAGAGGTGCATTAGTAAGTCAGCACCACGGTGGGTAGCCCTTTCCCGTGGGGAAACTCTGGGAACCAGTGCAAAACTCGAGCTTCAGAGCTATCCCCCCAGGGAGCTGAGTATTGACCCACTGACCCCCTGGAGGCTGATCTGCTGGAACTCCGCCTGCCACATGGGTACCAAAGTGGACTCACTGGCTGGGGAAAACCTCGGACAAAGAAGCGAAGGTGTTGGCAGAGGGAAGCGAGGCTGGTGTGCGCTGGAGTGGTAAGGCACAGGGCTATGGAAGGGGCCTTGAGACTTCTGCTCCCTGATGTTACTTTAAACTTGTCACCCTCCTTTTCTTTTAAGTGTATCATTCTAGCAAATAATTGCTGTTGTTAGGTGCTGTCAAGTCAGTTCAGACTCATAGTGATCTTATGTACAACAGAATAAAACACTGTCCAGTCCTGCCCCATCCTCATAATCGTTGTTGTGCTTGAGCCCCTTGTTGCAGCTACTGTGTCAAACCATCTCGTTGAGGATCTTTCTCCTTTTCATTGACCTTCTACTTTACAAAGCATGATATTCTTCTCCAGGGACGGGTCCCTCCTGATAACATGTCCAAAGTACATGAGACAAAGTCTCACCATGCATGCTTCCAAGGATCACTCTGGCTGTATTTTTTCCAAGACAGATTTGTTCCTTCTTCTGACAGTCCATGGTTGTCTTAGACATCTAGCGCTGCTCTAACAGAAATCCCACAAGTGGTTGGCTTTAACAAAGACAAGTTTATTCTCTCACAGTCCAGTAGGCTACAAGTCCAAATTCAGGGCGTCAGCTCCAGGGGAAGGCTTTGTCTGTCGGCTCTGGAGGAAGGTCCATGTCATCAATCTTCCCTTGGTCTGGGAGCTTCTCTGCACGGGAACCTCAGGTCCAAAGGGTGCGCTCTGCCCCCAGCACTGCTTTCTTGGCAGTATGATGTTCCCATGTGTCTCTGCTCACTTCTCTCTTTTATATCTCAAAACAGATAGGCTTAAGACACTATTCAATCTTGTACACCTCATCAGTATAACTGCCACTAATCCAACTTATTAGATCATAGTGATTGAATTTACAACATATAAGGAAATCACATCAGATTACAAAATGGTACACACTTATACAATACTGGGAATCATGACCCAGCCAAGTTGACAGATATTTTGGGGTGACACAATTCAATCCATGACAATGGTATATTCAGTATTCTTCGCCAACACCATAAATCAATTCTTCTTTGGTCTTCCTTACGCGATGTCCAGCTTTCCCATGCATGTGAGGTGATTGAAAATGTCATGACTTGGGTCAGGCGCACCTTAGTCCTCAAAGTGACATCTTTGCTTTTGCATACTTTAAAGAGGTCTTTTGCAACTGATTTGTCCAATGCAATACATCGTGTGATTTCTTGCCTGCTGCTTCCATGGACGTTGATTGTGGATCCAAGGAAAATGAAATCCTTGACAGCTACAGTCTTTTCTCCATTTATCATGATGTTGCTTATTGGTCTAGTTGTGAGGATTTCTGTTTTCTTTATGTTGAAATGTAATCCATATTGAAGGCTGTAGTCTCTGATCTTCATCAGTAAGTGCTTCAAGTCCTCCTCTCTTTCAGCAAGCAAGGTTGTGTCATCTGCGTAAAGCAGGTAGTTAAACCACTCTCTCCACATTGCTATTGTTACTAGCTGCCGATGAGTTGATTCTGACTCATGGAGACCCCATGTGTGCCAAGTAGAACTGCTCCATAGAGTTTCCAAGGCTATGACCTTTTGGAAGCAGATCACCAGACCTGCTTCCCAAGGAGCCTCTGGGGTGGGTTTGAACTGCCAACCTTTTGGCTAGTAGTCAAGTGCTTAACTGATTGCACCACCCAGGGACTCCCCAGAGAAGGGTGTTAATATTAATGCAACTGTAATGGCCAGTATCCTTAGCCCGAAATACAAATGTTGATATAGGTTCATGAAGATGGTGTAGTCCAGGTAACGTTTTGTTTGGCTGTACATGAGTTGCCATAAGTCAAGCCTGCTGGCTGGCAACTAACCACAACAACCCACCCCATCTCTACAACTGTGTTACTTACACAAAAGAAACAGCAGAATGTGTTTAATTCAGAAGACATTAAATAAGATGGCATAACTTGACCAACATGCTGTTGTAACAATAAACGTAAATGACTCATGTACAACAGAACAAGACGTTACCTGGCCTGCACCGTCTTCATGATCACTGGTGCACTCAAGTGTTGAGGCCACGGTGTATTTTGAGTGTCTTCCAACCTAAGGGGCTCATCCTCCAGTACTACATCAGACAATATTCTGTTGTGATCCAATGGGTTTTCGTTGGCTTATTTTTGGAAGCACATCACCAGGCCTTTCTTTCTAATCTGTCTTAGTCTAGAAGCTCTGCTGAAACCTGTCCACCATGGGTGACCCTGCTGGTATTTGAAATATCAGTGACATAGCTTCTAGTATCACAGCAACACACAAGCCACCACAGTGCGACAAGCTGACAGATGTGTGGTGTCGAGGTGAGTTAGGAAGTCTCAATCCAAGCTCATTCTCTGTGCTTTTCAAAGACAGGCCCCTGTGTTCTCCTTCTTGCAAGTAGCAGTGTGGCCCGGACGGTGGTGAATGCTCTGTGTTGGTGGGGTCCACACGTGTACCTGAGAGCCTTACACACACTTTGCCTGCTCACTTTTGTCTCATTAGCCTGGAGGGTTTTATGAACCTCCATTCTGTTTTTATGGGGTGCCAGAGAGCTGAGGCTGTGATTTCCTGCATGTTGGAGAGAACGGCTTTGGCCTCTATAAATAAGAAGCAAAGGCCAAGCGCCTTTAACAGTCAGAAAGGGCCCGTCAAAGCTCATCCATTTTGCTAAAAGCTTGAGCTGTAGGGACTTTTGATTAGGTATCATTTCCTAGGTGATGGTTCCCAACAATCTGGGTGTGAAAACCACCCTTGGGTGTCTCCTGGAGCAGGAAGACCGTGGCACAGAGCAGAGACTGCCCAGGTGCCTGTGGGTCAGCTCGTGGCATGTCTGCGGCTGGACAGCGTCCAGGTTTCCCGGAACCCCTCAGCAGGGCCTCTGCCCAGCGTTCATCCTAGGACGCCCTGGAGTTTTGCAGGCACAACGCCTTCACCTCGACCAGTTACCTTGGACTCTTGCAGGTGTGGCTTGGGCACCTGGGCACAGGAAGCCAGTGGGAACCGCTGCCTGGGACCACGTCTTCACTTTCAGAGGGCCCATGGCCTTAACCGTTCCTCTCATGCCCCACAACATCACATAGCTTTTCCCCAGAAGCCACCCTGCCTTCCCCATGGGAATAATACCCCGGGGCCCCCCTCCCTGTGGCTTCCCTGGTGAATTCACTAAAGGGTCGCTATGAGTCGGAATCCACTCGACCGCAACAGGTTTGGTTTTGTGGGTTTGTTTTTCTTTTTTTCCCGGTAACAACTCGGGAAAGCAGTTTGGGGAAAGATCCAGAAAACCATCAGCTGTCCTCCTGGAGCTCAGCCAGCATTTCTCCTGGCTCCTCCTGGCCTCCCCTGGTGAAGTGCCCAAGATCTCGTCTGGACTTCCAGAAAATTCTAGCTGTAGAGTCAGAGAGACTCCCTGGGAGAGTCCCTGTCCCTCCAGGAGAGAAAGACACCCCCTGCCCAGCTAGGCCAAGCTTGGATTTCTGCAGGACAGACCCCTGCTCCCTCCTTTGTCCCCTTCCACTGCTGCCTGTGCCCTGCCTGTTCGTTGGGGGGATGGTCTGCCACAGCCCCTGGACCTCCCAACTGAGCTGTCTACTCGGAAGCCTTGGGCCTGGAGCATTCCGCGGTAACAGAGGTGGAAAGCTGACTCTCTCTCTTTCTCTCTCTCTCTGTCTCTGTCTCTCTGTCTCTCTCTGTCTGTCTCTCTCTCTCTTTTTCTTCTCCCGACCAGGAGCCTTCCTCCACCTCTGGGGGCATGGTAAACATTCTGTCTCTGCTCATGCGTGCCTGTCCTGTGGCACCTGGCCAAGCCCACTTCTATACCTGTTCCCAGCCAGTAGGAAATGGAGTCCTTCACCTGCGGCACAAGAGGGGTGTGTGCAGACCACCAGCCCTGCATCAGCTGCGGGGAGTGCCCTGCTGGCCGTGGGGACCGGCGTCCACTATTGAGGCTGACCTCGCTGGCTCTTCTCTCTGTGGGTAAAGTGTTGTTCCACCCACTGCCTGGGCATGAGCCGTGCCTTTGGTGGAGACCCTGGACCTTGGCTCGATGGTGTTCATGAAGTGACCCCACTCTGGATGGCCTGGGTCCTCCGGATGAGGCACGAGCCCACGGACAGAGCAGACGCCCTGTCCTCGGGGATGCCCCATCCTGCCTTCCCTCGCCGGCTCTGCAGCTCTGTGCTGGGACACGCCCCTCCCCTCTGTGGCTGGGAGGTGGCCTGGTGGCACTGGATTGCAATGCCAGAAGGTTCTCCGGGGGGACACCCCTGCATCTAAGAGCGCTGTGTCTCTTCGCACCTTCTCCTTACCCACAGTGGCTCTGCCTCCGCAGGGCCTGGGGAGAAACCAGCGGCAGCCGCTGGCAGGGAACCATCTGTACGAAGGGGAAGGATGGGCTTCTAGAACACTTTGACACTGGGGAAGGAAATTGCAGGAAATGGAAGAAATGGCAAATCTGGGGCAATTTTCCAAACTGGAGAGATTTTCTGACCATACACACAATAGGCATCGTTTATGTTCTTTTTTTTAATGAAAATCTTCCCAGATTTCCTCTTTTTTAAGCAGGGCAGTGTCCAGCCAGGCTTGCCCTATCACAGATCTTGTAGACCGTCAGGCCTGCAATTCTGGAGCCTCAGTTTAGAAGGATCTAGACCTGCTCTCTCATGCTGCTCATGGAGTGGCACAGGGAGCGCAGTGACCTGACTCTGACATGGACCACCCCGGTCCCACACAGTGGGACACAATGACCATCACCTGATCTCAGTGACAGATGATCTCAGGGCTTGCTGGGCTGAGGCGGGGACCCCTGTCCTCTGCCCTGCCATCTGCAGACAAATTTCAGAAGGTGTGGGTGATGTGGGCTGGACACTGCCTTCATCTCTTGTCTGTGATGAAGTCCTTCCCACAGATGGACAGGTGTGGGAAATACCACACCTCTCCTGGGTGCCCCCACCCCAGACTGGTGAGGGGCAAGGGGTTCCTGGATTCAGAGGGCACCTCCCCCCCGCCTTGACCACGAGGCGTTCCCAGGGCTGCTTGGTGGTCAGCAGCTGAGGGACAGTGGACCCAGAGTGCAGGCTGTCCTCTTCCCGGCATGTGGTCCCCTGGGGCAGGATGCCGCCTCCAATCTTGCTGGCCAGGTGGCTGCGCCCCAAGGAGGGGAGCGGAGGCACTCACAGGACACAGTGACCATCACCTGCTCTGGCCATCACGGGTTCCGGGACCCAGCCTGAGGGTGGCCCGCATTCCCTGTCTCCTCCTGGTGGGGAGCCTCCCCATAGGACCGGGGTGGGTCCGGGTCTGGCCGGCCAGCTACTCGTCCCCTCTTGTTTGTGAGTGCTGCTGTGGCCGGCGGGCTGGCTGTGGCTCCAGGGGGTTTGCTCTGTTCGAGAGCACTTCTGCCCGCAGGGCCTGGGTGTGGGAGTCGGACCTCGTGAGCGGTTTCCAGCAGCTCAGCTTGGTTATGATTAACGGAGATAAGTCTGCCCCAAAGAAGCTGACTTTAACAACATTCTAACCCTCCACGTCCGCACGCCACCCTCAGCCACAAGCGGGCTGTGATGTTGCTGTTGGCCGGGGCCCAGGTAACATCAACAGGGGAAAATAACCCCCAGAAATGTGAAAAATGTGGAAGAAGGAAAGGGAACGTTCAGTCTACCGAAACACGCAGATACAATCGCATCTCCACTGGTGTCTGCGCCGCAGGGCCCGGGGAAAGGAGAGAGCGTGTGCGAAGTTTGCGTTATAAACACAGGGCCTGGGTGAGGTGCCTGCTGCTCAGCGGAAGAAGCCGGTCTGAAAAAGCCGTGTGGGATGCGACTCCAGCTATAGGACGTTCTGAAAAGGCAGACCTAGAGAGACAGTGAAAAGCTCAGGGGCTATAGGGGCTCAGGGAGAGGGGAGGGTTGAACAGGTGGGGCATGGAGCATTTTCAGGCAGTGAAAACCTTCTGGATGATACTGTAATAGTAGACATACGCATTATGCATTTGTCAAAACCCACAGGACTGTACAACACAGAGCGAACCCTCATGTAAACTATGGGCTTTGGTGAATAACAATGTATGGGTATTGGTTCATCTGAATCCCTGGGTGGTGCAAATGGTTAATGTGCTTGGCTACTAACCAGAAGGTTGGAGGTTTGAGTCCACCCAGAGGCACCTCAGAAGAAAGGCTTGGTGATCTACTTCCAAAAGATCAGCCATTGAAAACCTTATGGAGCACAATTCCATTCTGACACACACGAGGTCGCCATGAGCCAGAGTCGACTCGATGGAAACTGGTTTGGTTTTTGGCCTTAATAACATGAGTCCTTTACTCTAGAGACTAGGGAATCACAGACTCATCGTCAGAGAAATAAGATCCTGGCTCTGCTAGGAACCACCTTAGGGGCCATGGTGCAAGGAACCGCAGTGGCCTCTACAAGCTAAGAGCGCCCCAGCTGACAGCTGTCAAGAAAACAGAGACCTTGGTCATACAGGCACAAGGAAGTGGATTCAGCCAACAACCCTAATGGGTGTGGCTGAGGATTTCAGAACCTCTAGAAAGGTGTGTAGCCTGCTATGACTGGTGAAACCCTAACAGAGAACCAGGCACACTGTGTCCAACTTCTCATCTACAGAATCGTGGGCTAGTAGATGGATGTTGCTTAAGTTGCTAAACTTTGATAATTCACTGCACAGCACTAGCAAACCATTACAGAAAGCAATCCAAATCCATGGTCCCAAAATTAGGAAAATCAGAAGGCAAAAAGAAGAAAACAAAAAACACTCATAATGAGTCCATCCAGACATGGCCGTTGTTGATGTTTTGCTGAATAGCTTTCCAGCTATTTCTTCTTCCCTGTAGACTTCAATCTTGACTTTTCTCAGTAATGTTTTGTAGTTTTCAGTACAGTGGTCTTAACATCTGTAGTCAACCTTTTCCCTCAGAATTTCATCCTTTTTAATGCTATTGTAACTGGTATTTTTAGTTTTGATTTCCAATTGTTTATTGTTAGTACTTAGAATGCAATTGATTTGATCTTGTATCCTGTTACCTTGCTACACTTAACTTGTTGGTTCTATTAGCTTATTTTGGAGATTTCATCACAAAGACAATCATGCCATCTGTGAACAAAGACAGTTTTTTTCTTTCTTTAAATTCTAATGTCATCATTTTCTTTTCTTATCTTATTGCATTGGCCAAAACTTCCAGTAAAATGTTGAATAGGTGGATAAGAGAAGACATCTGTGTCTTTTTCCTCATATGATATTAGCTATAGGTTTTTTGTACTTGCTTTTTATCAGGTATAGGCATTTCCCTTCTATTCTGCCTTGCTGAGAGTTTTTATCATGAGTGGGGTTGGGTTTTGTCAACATCATGTGTGACAAAGCACCCTTCCGCCAATGTCCATTGTGTACCTGAGCATTTTAAAGTCTCCAAGGGGACCTGCCTCTTCAGTCCTTCAGGCCCAGATCCAGCTTTGGACAAGGGCTAGCATCTCAGGAGTTTTCACTGAGAGGCCACCAGCCCCCTAAACTCATTTTCCTTGCTTCCCGGCGGCCTTCTCTTCCTTCCCCAACCCCCTACGGCCCTGATGGCATCTCTCAGAACTACCATTTCACAAAGCCCACTTTGGGGAGGTTCCTGCAGATGGAATGGGCCACTGGGATGTCCAATAGAGAGCCTGAACTCAGATATGAACCCAGACCACAGGCACCCTCCTAATTCAGGGGAGACAGCTGTAACCTTAACCCTGAAAAGAGCCCAGGGGGGCCCTGAACACAGTTCACAGGTCAAACCCACCACTCCCCAGCCAGTCTGTCACTGGCCACCCCCTTCCTGGGTGCCACCTTTGTCCCCAGCCACTGCCTGACAAGGGCATAAAGCAGACGCCCCAAGTCTGAGCCTGCAGCACCCCCTTGCTGTGGGAAGGTTAGATTTGTAGAAAGTTCTGACCACTGCTGGAACCAGGAGCACAGGACCCACTCACCCTGCTCTTGGAGGTGGTAGTAGGTGTAGGGGGCTGCTGTGTTGGGATGTGCTGACATGCTGGAGGCTCTCTCCTGACCCTGGAGGGTGGTGTCTGCTCCACGCTGGGCCCTGGACAGTCTGAGACTACTCCATCCTTGGTTCCAGCCATCTGGAGGATTCCCTGGTGGCCCTTGTGGGCCCCAGCCAATGCACCATTTGCAACATCAGGGACACAGGGCACCATCAAAACCTTACATCCTTCCTCCATAACTTGTTGTCCAAGGTAGGCATTTTATTCCCTCAAGCTAACAGATCATTCAACCCACTATCGTCAACTTTTCTCTCACGGGCAATTAGCTGGCTTCTGCATGTTGTCATTAGTTGCCATCAAGCTGGCTCCGACTCATGGTGACCCCACGTGGTGGGCACAGAACTGCTCCATAGAGTTTTCACAGCTGTGACCTTTTGGAAGCACATCATCAGACCTTTCTTCTGAGGTGCCTCTGGGTGGGTGTGAACTGCCAGCCTTTCAGCTAGTAGCCAAGCGCTTAACTGTTTGCACCATCCAGGGACTCCATAATAGCCAGTGACAATTTTGAATTTTTCTGGAAGAATTTTGCTAGTCTTTTATAGGTGTTTTCCAATTCCTCCTCTGATTCCCTTTTCTAAGGCAAGTGAAGCAGGGCCAGAAGTGAGCCTAACCCAGCAGCAGAGCTGCTCTGGTACCAAGTCATTGTCGTTGTTAGGTGCCGTTGAGTCAGTTCCGACTCATAATGACCCCAAGTACAACAGAACAAAACACTGCCTGGTCCTGTGCCATCCTCTCAATCCTTGTTATGCTTGAGCCTGTTGTTGCAGCCACTGTGTCAATCCATTTTGTTGAGGGTCTTCCTCTTTTTCACTGACCCTCTCCTTTACCAAGCATGATGTCCTTCTCCAGTGACTGATCCCTCCTGACAACATCTCCAAAGTATGTGAGACAAAGTCTCATCATCCTTGGTTCTAAGGAGCACTCTAGCTGTACTTCTTCCAAGACAGATTTATTTGTTCTTCTGGCAGTCCATGGTATATTCAGTATTCTTCACCAACAGCGTGATTCAAAGGCATCAATTCTTCTTTGGTCTTCCTTATTCATTGTCTAGCTTTTGCATACATATGAGGAGATTGAAAATACTATGGCTTGGGTCAGGTGCACCTTAGTCCTCAAAGTGACATCTTTGTTTTTTTACCAAGTTAGTTTACATCAGATTTCAGTGGCTCAGGTGGCAAAGAGAACTTTGAGGATTCTTTCTGCAGCACACAGCCTTGTCAGGATAATGGTAGAATTATCCTGAGACACAAACAGGAAATTTGTGTGTGAAGGAAATCTGTCCAATGCAAAGGAAAAAGCAGACTAGGTGGACAAACAGATGTAAATCCAGGTCTGGTATCATATTCAGATAAAGGAGGACCCAAAGGAAAAATCATACAAGAGTAGTTCATGTTGTTATTCAGGACAAAAGAGAAAAACGGACCTTTCTGTGAACAGAACTTTCTTAGTTGGCCTGTAAGGGAAGGTTGTGCCATGCCTGGGAGCCAGGGTACCCGGGCAGAGTCCCAGCCCATTCCTTCCAAGTGCAGCTACGTAAGGAGCGTACTTGTCTTCTGGGGTCTCCGGCCCTTCCTCTATGCAATTGCAACTGGACAGGAGGGGCCTTGGGTCTCATCTTCAGATGCTGAGATTCCTGCTTCTACCCTTGACCCGCAGGTGAAGCCAGGCTCTGGCCTGACCACTGTGGAAGCTGAGGGGTCAGGACCTGTGGGTCCAGGACACTGACCTTCACAGTGAGCCGGGAGGAGCTGATGGCCGGCCAACAATGGCCTGTTCTTCAGCCAAATATTGAAGAGGTAAAATGGTGTAAGAGACCTGCTTAACACTCTTATCAGTTGTGTGATTAGAATTCTCAATAAAATTTTACTTTAAGAAAGCATTTGAGCTGATGGTTTAACGAAACATGGACTCAATTAGAGTTAAGCAGTGTAGCTGATCTGAGACCTCCTTACAAAACTCCAAAGCTTTCTTATGCATCAGCAGAAACCAATTAAAAATTATAATAGGAAGAAGGTCCTGATCAAAAATTCCTACAAACATATCTCCTTAGAACCAGGCCAAATAATAGCTTTATGAAGAAAATGATAAAACTTTACTGACAGAGAGCAAGAGGACTGAGAAATTGAAAACTATGTCATGTTAAAGGGCATGAAGGCTCTGTATTGTACAGGTGTTAATTCACCCCAAATTCACTTACAAAATTAATGCAAATCCAGTCAAAAACCCAAAAATGTAATAGAAAAAGGTTTTTTTCACGGAACTTGACAAATTGATTCTAAAATTCATATGGGAGAGCAAATTGGAAGCAATTTTGAAATAGCAAAGTAGAGGGTTTTTTTGTTTGTTTCTGTTTTTTAATTTTCCCTACCAGGTGTGAAAGCACAAAGTTAGTACTTTAAACAGGGTATGTAATAGTAATGCAGACTTAGACAAGTATACCAGTGGGACAAGCAGAAGCCCAGAAAGAAGCCATTTGTCTGTGTGAACCAGGTACATGACAGAAGTGGCATTCCAAGTCACCAAGAGATCAGTAAGGAAATGACAAGCCATTTAACAGAAAGTGCTTGGAAAACGGGCTACTCATGTGGGAAAGATTATATTCCTACCTCACACCATATATATACATAAATTTCAGGTCCATTTATTAAAAACTTTAATGTAAAAATAACTAGAATTCTAAAATTATTTCAATATAGGAGAAAATCCTTTTGACATTGACATATGGAAAGCCTTCTTAAAAGAAAGACTTCAAAAGCAAAATGCATAAAAGAAAAGTATTGATAAATTTGATTACATAAAATTGATTTTGTTTGCATGATATAAGAGACCAAAAATTAAGTAGAAAAAATAAGCTCAAATGGATAAAATGTTATTGATATCCAGGCAAAAATAAATGACGCAAAATGTATAAAGGGATCTTGAAAATGATCAAGAGACAGACAAACATCCCAACAGAAAGTGGACAAAAACATGAATAGCAATCTGCAGAAGCAGCAATACAAATGACCAATAAACACACACAAAAAGGCTCAGTATCATCAGTGATCAGAAAGTAAGACAACTGTTACATAACATTTTTCATCTGATTGCAAAAATGAACGTTTTAGAATATCAGGTTTGGGGAGATATTACGGTATTTCATTTTCTTAGTGCAGATTTCAGGGGTCTCCAAGACCACCCTCATTTCTGACACCAACTGCAAGTTTTGGAGTCCCCAAGTCCACCCTCATGTTCCGTAATTTGCTAGAAGGACACACAGAACTCAATGAAAGTTGTTGTACTCATGGATTTTGTTATGGATTGAATTGTGTCCTTCCAAAATGTGTGTTGTAAATCCTAATTCCTATATTTGTGATTATAATCTCATTTGGGAATGGGTTTTCTTTGTTATGTTAATGAGGTGTATTAGTGTAGGGAGTGTCTTGAGTCAATCTCTTTTGAGATATAAAAGGAGCAGATTAAGGGAGCAGAGATGGAAGAGAGATGCCATGCCGCATGAAGATCACCAAGGAGTCAAGGAACAGAAGCTGAAGAGACAAGGACCTTCCCCCAGAGACAACAGAGAGAGAAAGCCTTCCCCAAGAACCAGCACCCTGATTTTGAACTTCTAGACTCCTAAACTGTGAGAAAATAAATTTCTGTTTGTTAAAGACACCCACTTGTGGTATTTCTGTTAAAGCAGCACTAGATAACTAAGACAAATATGGTTTATTACAGTGGAAAGATACAGATTGAAATTAGCAGAGGGAAGAGGTGCATGGGGCAGGGTCCAGGGGTGTTCCACGTGCAAAGCTTCCAGTTGTCCTCTCCCAGCGGCATTGTGGACAGTGCTAACTCCTTCCAGCGGAGATGTGTAACAATACAGATGGAGTATTGCCAACCAGGGAAGCTCACCTGAGCCTTGGTGTCCAAAGTTTTTATTGGGGCTCAATCACATAGATGTGGTTTACTGCTCAAATGGCTGAGCTTAGTTTCCTGATACCACATGGCCCCAGGTCCCCAGCATAAATCACCTGTTAACATAGGTAACCTGGTGTGGCCCAAGGCCACATTGTCCTGCCTTGCCATATGTGTGTCACATCGAGTCTTGTATGCGTACAGTATCACACCATATATGATTTTAAAGTATGGTGGTGGTGGAGTTAGTTGCTGTTGAGTCAATTCTGAATCATGGTGACCCCTTTGTGCAGAGTAGAGCTGTGTGCTTCATAGGGTTTCCAAGGCTGTGACATTTCAGAAGCAGATCACCAGGCTTGTCTTCCAAGGTGTCTCTGGGTGGGTTCAAACCACCAACCTTTCAGTTAGTAGTCAAGTATTTAACCGTTCGTGTCATGCAGGCTCCTGTGAATGGTGAGAAACACAAATGAACAAACTTGATTTACCAACATGGTTTGATCTCAAAAATAATTTTAGTTGAGGAAAAAAAGCAAGTCTTGGAACAAAACATATACCGCAACTTCATTTATGTAAAACATACATGCAGTAACACTATGCATTTCCAGAGACGTGAACACAGTTTCAGAGCTCTGGAATGACAATCAACAGACTCATGAGGTTGGATACCTCTCGGGGAGGGACAGAGACCCACATGGGAGCAGTCCTGGCAAATGGCTCTTGCTCAAGCAGTTCTGTTTTACCTTTTTAGAGTAGATGTAGAGGAGGGAATTGCTTATGGGATGATCATTTGGAAAGGCTTACTTTAGAAGGCTAAGTTAAAAGTCTAAGTGGGGAATCACAATAAAATGCCCACATAGACCCTAAACACTTCCTTTTCTCCTAAAACATCCATGCCTTCCATGTGCCAGTACTTTGACGCAGGGCCAATGTGTTTGATTAAGAATCAGCTGTTGGAGTTTCTGATCATCTTTCTTGAGTATCCCACCCCAATGTCTGATCTAGGCTTTCTGTGTCATTTTTTTTTATATATAATTTTATTTAATTTTTGTTGTTTTTGAGAATTTTTTTGTTTCTTAAATGGAATGAAAACTTAGAGACACTGGCAAATTAATCTGATCGTGGAATTCTCCATTTTGACCACTTTTTTTTGGCCCATTAGTCTTTTAGTGTTGTCTTACCCATACCTGGCCCAGTTATTTATGTGCCCATCTTTTTCAGCGTGTACTTGTTTTAACAGAATGACAATAACAAGACCAAACATAAATGGCCAACACAGGTGTCAGTATCTGCCGCCATGCTCACTCTCCCAGCCTGCTGGCAGCCAGCATGGCGGGGATGGACAGGCTTGTCCCCTTTGCAGCAGGGAGGAGCAGTGGGAGGGTCTGGTCATGCCTACCCCCAGTCAGGTGGCAGCCGTGGCAATGGGAGCCTCACAGGCCGAAGAATGAGATCTCTGAACGCAGCTGTCCTAGGAACTTGTCCTTCTCTTTTCCCTCCCCATTCTCCTTTTTTTAAACAGGTGTAACCACTGGATCTTAATTGCCCTAAGTCGTGTGGTGGCTTCACTGTCCTTGTCATTGCCCTTGCAGCGCAGGCTGGAACCGGCCCTGCAGGTGAGAAACTTCTGCCCTCCTCATGGTGCCTCCACCACTAGCCTCCTGGGAGGGGTCAAGGACTCGTCCACCTCTGAGTTGTCCTCTGCTTATCCCCACTCTTCGTCTGTGACCACTTGTTATGGATTGAATTGTGTTCCCAAAAAACATGTGTTGAAATCCTAACCCCTGTACCTGAGGATGTGACCTTGTTTGGAAATACAGTTTTTCTTTGGTTATGTTAATGAGGTTGTAAAAATGGCGTAGGGGCGATGTCTGAGCTCCTCTAACTTCACAAGGGGGAAGGAGAGTCAAGATAGACAGCCCAAGGCTGTTTCCTATGAGGTGGAGGTCAGCCATGCCTCCTCTGTCCTCCGTCTTTACCAATTCTGACACCAACCTTCCCTCCCACGGCACTCTCTACTGCTCTGCTGGGTTCCATAATTCATTGCAATGGCCACACAGAACTCACAGACCATATTCATGATTATGGGGTTTATTAGGGAATTTTAACAGGTTACAGTTCAGGCTCAGGAACACTCAGCATACAGTTCTTCCATCAAGACAGCCTCTTCTCTGCTGTGCTCACAGGCATTCCTCTCCCTGCCCCCAGTCTCTGCCCAAAGGCACTCAACTTTCTTGCTCCGTGGGCTGGGAAGCCCACTGCACCATCTCCTGCCCATCTCTCCTTCCTTGGTGGTAGTGAGCTCTTCCCTTCCCCTCCTCTGGGGTGGCTCATCTGAAGCCCAGCAGAATGGCAAAAGCTGACCAATCCCTTTGGTGGGCCACAATTACCATATCTACACAGTTCCGCCCAATCACCTGGGTGGGAGTTACATGACCATGGCGAGAAAGGCCACACAAAAACGATCCATCGCACGCAGAGGTGGCACCTGTGTAGGGTGGGTCCTAAACCTAATCCCTGCTGAGTTATAAAGAGACCAGAACAGACACAGAGACACACGTGGGGAAGGACGGGCACCATGGGAGGGTCATCTACAAGTCCAGAACTCCTGGGAACCTCCAGGGCTACCAACAAGGAAGGAAAATCAACGCAGCGAGACCCAGATTCAGACTTTCAGCCTCCAGAACTGTGAGAAAATCCATTTCCGTTCTTTAAAGTCCCCCACTTGTGGTATTCCCTATGGAGCTAGCTCTACTCTCCACACATGAGTGTCCGTGAGCTGGAGTCAACTCTGCAGTGGCTGGTTAATAAGCTGAGAATCTTCTGATCCACAGCCAAATGGTTCATTAGTTTGACTTAATCTAGTCTACTATTTTCTGTTTTACAGATTCTTACTAAAATTAAGAGGCAATATAGTCTCACTTTAAAATCCTCAGGCCATTTCCCCCCAGTGTGATGTGCTTGCCAAGAAGGCCCTGGGTTCCTCTGATGGCTGATTTTCAGTCCATCTGGTAGAGGGCCTGAAGCAATTTAAGCTTCCTGGGGGGAAGCCAAAACCAGCCTATGAGAGGTAAGTCACTAAGCACAAAGCCCAGGCCAGGTGAGCAGTGGCCAGGTGCTCCCCACACCTCAGTGAGCATCCACGCCTCACAGATGACCACGCCCTGCGTGTGCCCACCCGGCGTCGGGATGATGGCTGTGTCTTCCTTGCCCAGGCGGGAGAAGGATGTGAGTGGCCGCCTGACCCCTGGTTCCAGAGCCACCTCAGAGCCAGAGCACCAGACATTCCCCTGCAGGTGAGGTGTCCCCCTGTTTGCGATTTCTTTCTGGGCGCCGCTGGGTACCGTCTCGGCTGGAGATGTGCGCGTTTCTCTCCCAGGTGGGGCTCAGCATAGGGGATGGGTGCTCATGCAGCCAAGGAGAAGAGGAGCAGAAGGCAGCTGGCCCCAGAGGCTGCCCTCTCCAGGGGCCCCACCCTCGATGGCTGGCCAGGCTTCTCCCCGGGGCCATCTCAGCAACCAGGAGGTTCTCAGAGAGAAGGGGGCCAGAAGCACATGGCACAGCCCTGAGCACAGCCAGAACCAGGCACCGAGTCCTGGGTCCACGCCAGCCAGCCCTCGCTGCCCAATGTTGGGCGGAGGCCCCTACCCCTGGCCCTCAGTCCCTGTCTTAGTCACCTAGTGCTGCCATAACAGAAATACCACAAGTGGATGGCTTCAACAAAGAGAAGTTACAAGTCCAAATTCAGGGTGTCAGCTCCAGGGGAAGGCTTTCTCGGTCGGTTCTGGAGGAAGGTCCTTATCATCAGTCTTCCCTTGGTCTGGGAGCATCTCAGCGCAGGAACCCGAGGTCCAAAGGACACACTTTGCTCCAGGTGCTTCTTTCTTGGTAGTATGAGGTCCCCAACTCTCTGCTTGCTTCTCTTTCCTTTTTATCTCTTGAGAGATAAAAGGTGGTACAGGCCATACCCCGGGGAAACTCCCTTTACATTGGATCAGGGGCTTGACCTGGGTAAGGGTGTTACAATCCCACCCGAATCCTCTTTAACATAAAATTACAATCACAAAATGGAGGGCAACCACACAATACTGGGAATCATGGCCCAGCCAAACTGATACACATGTTTTTGGGGGGACATAATTCAATCCATCAGAGTCCCCAGTACATCAAATGGGGCCAGTGAGGGGCTGGCTCCCCATGGGTCACAGAGAAAACAAATGAGGTCCGTGTGAAAGGTCCCAAGAAAAGCACCCAGGTAAGAAACACTGGTCCTCACCATCAGTGCCCTGGGAGGTCCTCCTGCATGTCACCTCCTGGGGGCTTTCTCTGGCTGCCCAGATCCAGTGAAGCCTCTGCAGTGGCCTGGGCACATTAGAATCCCCCCAGCTTTCAGAAACCCCAATGCTGGGGCTGCACCAGACCACTTCACAGGGTCTGTGGGGTGCAGCCAGTCTTGGGGGGCACTGGTACTTTCTAGAGCTCCCCACAGGTTCCAGCATCCAGACAGGGCTGAGGTCCACGGCGCTACACAGGGTGCAGAGTCTCCTGCTAACAAGAATTACCTGGAGTTCTTAAAAACACAAATTCCTGGGTCTTGTTCCAGACCACTAAATCAGAGCCTCTAGGGGCGGGAAGCTGTGGTTCAGACAGAGCCCACACTGATTTTCATCAGGGGAATCTGGGAAACGCGGCCCTGTGGGTGTGCCCAGACGCACTCCCCGTACCTCTGTAGTTATTATTCTCACGTAGCGGAGCCGCTGTTTGGTGATCAGCTTCTGCCTTCCCCGCTAAGCCATAAAGGGGTTTGACTTTGCTCAGCTTCGTATCCAATGCTTGGTATAGAGTAGGTGCTCACTAGATGTTTGTTGAATGAATAAATGACCCAGCTGTGACTTTAACCAATTACTTGCTGTCGTTGTTAGCTGCCACGGAGCCATGGTGAGTCCGTGTGCAAGAGAAGAGACGCTGTCTGGTCCTGTGCCGCCCCCACGATCAGCTGTGGGTCAGAGCAGTGGGATCTGTAAGGTTTTCACTGGCTGATTTTCAGAAGTAGATCTCCAGGCCTTTCCTCCTAGTCTGTCTTGGTCAGGAAGCTCTGATGAAGCTTGTTCAGTATCACAGAGACACGCAAGCCTCCGCTGACGGGGGGTGGGGGGTGGCTGCGCGGGAGGGAAAGGAACTCAGGCCTGCTGCCTGGAAGGTGAGACTTCTACCACTGACCCGCCGCCACTTCAAGCGGTTACTTAACTCACCTGTGTTCATTTTCTTGCGTTGCAATATTGAGCCATTTCTGCCTCCTTCACGGATAAAGATGAACTTGTGTGGGAAAGAGCTTCATGTCT
>NW_004444101.1:3920413-3951597 GCF_000243295.1 Trichechus manatus latirostris | reverse complement strand
AGCAGGCTGTGGACGGCGCTGACCACCAACCCCTGTGACCCTGCGTGTGGACGAGCAGGCTGTGGACGGCGCTGACCACCAACCCCTGTGACCCTGTGTGTGGACGAGCAGGCTGTGGACGGCGCTGACCACCAACCCCTGTGACCCTGCGTGTGGACCAGCAGCCTGCTATCACCTGGAGCTCAAGTGCTCACTCCCAGGGGAGTCCCCTGGACAAGCAGAAAGCCCCCAGTCAGCAGTGGGTCCCCAGGGCCATTCCCAGGGCCCAGCCAGATGGAGGGGCTCTGTTCAGCCTGCCAGGCCCTCCTCCCCTCCCCCATCCTCAGGTTGGGACCCCTCCCCACGTTCCTTCTTCCCCTGGAGGGTCAGCACCGGTTTCCGACGGCCCCGTGAGGACTAAGCGATGAGAGGACGCGCTGTTATCAGCCGGAGCCAGGCTCTGAGGAACCCTAATCACCGTTTCCTGTGGGCCATTGATCTCCCAATGGCCTTCTGAGCTTTGGACCAGCTGTCTGCCATCTCTAGGCCCACAGCTCTCCGAAAAGCTCCGTGTTTTCATGGTGTCAGCAGGAAAACAGGAAATGGCTTGGAAAATGGGCTCGTAAAACAATGGCGTAAGGAGGCTGAGCCTTGGATAAACAGTCCTGGTTGCCCTTCGGAAGGTCTGGATGTACATGCACACTCACACACACTCAGAATGCGTGCTCTGCGCTGCTGTGGAAGACAAATGACCGAGAAACTAACAGGCCAGCAGTTCTTCTCTAGCCCGCAGAGTCGGTGGAGAAAACGTTGCTGGTTGACAGAGGAGGAACTGGCCGGGGGTCCCACTGCGGGTGGGCACCAGCCGCCCGGTGCTGTGCTCGGATGCAGGCAAGTATCCTGCAGCATCAGCACTGGGAGTGCGGCCCGGCCGCCTGACAGGTGCACCGCCCACCCGCAGCTCAGCACATGCAGGGCCCGGCGGGAGGCCAGGTCCCTGCCAGGTGGGCTGGGGGTCAGTGCCCAGGGTGGGCAGGGCTTGTGGGTGGAGAGGAGTCTGTGCTGGACCTGCTTCTTCCTTCCACCCATCTGCAGAAAGCCCAGCTCTGGGATTTGCAGGGCTTGGGGCCTTGGAGGGAGGGAGTTTCTGTGGTTTCCTATAGATTAGGGTATCTTAGTTAGTTGATTTGAAAGGTAAACTTACCTAAGGAAGGAGAATGAGAGCCTGGAATTAGCCTGTTGGTTCTTTTGCAGTGAGAATTAGGCATGACTTACACAGCTTCTGCTAAGGGTGACCTTGAATGGTGACTGTTTAGTACTCCTAATACTAAGGACCCTGTGTGGTGCAATGGTTAAGCGCTCAACTGCTAACTTAAAGGTCGGCAGTTTAAACCCACCCAGCGGCTCTGTGGAAGAAAAGGGCTGGCAATCTGCTTCCATCAAGATTACCGCCAAGAAAACCCCATGGAGCAGTTCTGCTGAGTGATACACGGGTCGCCATGAGTCAGAATCAACTCCGTGTCAACTAGCAATGACTAATAACAACTAGGTCTTTGCACACACTATCACCTTTCACCATCTGGTCAGCCCCAAGTGGTGGGGTCGGGGATCGCATCCACTTTGTTTCTCAGATGAAGATGCGATGTGGGCCCAGGGAGGGGCAGCTGGTTGACCACACGGACTGCCTAGGCTGAGCTTGTAGTAGAATCGAGGTGTCTTGCTTCCTGGGGCTTCTTTGGACATCGAGCCATCTCTGTCGGGCCATGCAGTGGGTATCAGAAGTCAAGGCCAGGCTGGGGAGCCCCAGGGGGCACCTCGTTCAGCCTGACCCCTGCACTCTGAGCACAGCTTCCTGTTTAGAATCAAAATCTCCTGGTTTGAGGCAGATGGGCTGATAATTCCTGTTTGAGCAGAAGTCTTTGCTGACAGGCGTTAGATGCTTTCTTTCTTGAAAGGGTGCTGCTGCAGCAAGTTCTGTCTCAGGATGCTCTCAGCCAAGTCTGGCTACCTGTGGGTCTCAGGTGTACCCACTCACTCGGACCCTTGCCTAGTTTCCCCCTTGCTGATGTGTATGACACCATGGGAAAATATTTGGCAGTGATACTCTGGTATGTGGACCTCAAAGTGGCTTGCAAATATGGCTTTTTCTGGTCCTTTCTAAAGGTAGGTAGGTGGTCGTCAGTAACCACCCTCCCCAGATGATTTTTTTATTCTAGGATAAAGCTTTGATATTAAGTGGAAGGGAAGTGCTTGCCTGAGGTGAAACACAAAATTGAGTACAATCCGGGCCCTCTTACTACAGGGCTTCAGGCCTGCATGCTGTCTTGTCCAGAGTGAGCAGTGCATTCACCGATCATAGAAAAGGGTGAAAAAGACTAAAATTAAGAAAAGGAAGAGATTTTTTGAAAGCAGTGTGGTTGGTGGAGGGCCAGTGCTGTCCGTGGTCCGTGAGTTCCATCCACACAGCACGCCCGTGGCTGGGCCACTCTGGGAGACCGTGGCTTGTTAGATGACTATTTCTTGTAGAGTCCCAAAATATCTCTCTGTGAATTTCACCCATTTTCTCTACTTCCTTTTGGAGTCACATGTGCATCGTCCAATCACTTCAGCCTTTCAAGTACTTGGAGATGTTCACACACTGGAGTTTCCTTTTTTCAGGATAAAGTGTCCTCGGTTCTCTTATTGGTCGTCAAGGGCCACAGCCACTGGGCTCCCTCCCACGTTCCCCTCTAATTTGCTTTTGTTTGTTGAGGGAAAGTGATGATGGTGGCCACTGGGCCCCTGAGCTTACAGACAGACTGCATTCCCCAGCATCCTTCACTGTTAGCACAGCCATGGAGGGGGAGTGATGTGCATCTCTCTGGATGAACCTGGCCCGTGAAGACCCCCACATGTCCCCCGCCACCCCATGCCCATCTTCCCTCTGACTGACAGGGAGAGCGACCCCAGGGTGCTCTTGGAAGCCACGTGTTCAAGATGGCAGCACCCCCGTCGGTGGGTCCCTGAGTCACCGCGTGCAGCAGAGCACTACCACTCCTGCTCCATCAGACCTGGAACTATCCCTCACTGTGATGGTAGCAACGATTACATGCCTGGGCCTATTTGTTCTTGTAGCCTCGTCTACTGCAGCCAAATAGCCGATACATGGTGGAAAGCCATGGTTTGGTCCCATCTCTACCCAATACCTGTGTGTTCCCACCAATCCCCCAGAGTCGTCCATATCTGCTCCCAGCTTCCCTGGGTGTTGTCTGACCTGAGATCACCCCAAAGCAACACACCCAAGGCAATAGTAATGTTTCGGTGTCTTCATATCACTGTGGACGATGATGAACCAACTCACAACCCTAAGTTTCTCTCTCCCAGGTTCTACTAATGAGCAGGACTTTGAAGTCCTGGAGACTGTTCTCGATACCAGCTTCCTCTCCACAGGGGCACTGCAGCGAGAGCTGATCTTCCCCAGGTTAGAACATGCTGCAGTGTGCCAGAGGACAGATTAAAATTATTTTTCAAAAGCAGCTCAAGAGCGGAGCAGTACACCATGCCCCCAGTGACTCTGGGCAGGATGACGTGTCAGGGCTTCCCGTAAAAACAGCTCGTCCACTCTTTGGTGCACCACTTGTCCCTACAGGAACACATTTCTCAAGATCAGGTGTTCTCCGCCTGCAGGAGAAGGTGGCCAGCAGTCTACCAAGGGTAGGAAGCAAAATCACAACACCTCCTCCCTCTCTCTTCACCTCACATGACATTTGTCCAACTTCATGGCCTGCGACTTGGGGACACTTTTTTCCCCATTAAATGAAAATGAGACTTGTCTGGAGTGGTGAATTTTCTGGGCGGTCCTTCCAGAGATGAAGCACACTCAGGTCTTTAAATAACATGAGATATGGAAGTGTCCTTGAGTGTGGGTTGTTTGGAAGTGCTTCCTCTTCCCCTCCTCGTCTGGCTTTGCCGGGGGTGGGCCTACTAGGTGGGATGAGGACAAGAACGTACTTCTCCAAAAGAGTCCAGAATGAGGATACAAAACTTGGATGGAGGAACAACTGCAGAGACGTTGAGCGGCTTGCCCAGCATTGCTCAGCCTGGGGGAACCAGCAGTCAGGCCTCCACTCTCTGATTGCAATCCCCACAGGTTCGTTCCTCTTGGCCGTGGTACTGCTCTGGAAGACTCCTGGAAGGAAGGCGTTCCAGGCTGGGGTCAAGCCCATAATCAGGGGTGATGGAATCAGATGGGAGAAGTGGACCAGAAGCTGTGAGGAGGTGGGCTCACAGACTGTGGAGGGTGAATGGAGGGCTTGGATTTTATCCTGTAAATGAGGGTGTGTGAGGTGGTGGCAGTGAGTGGCTCTGGGCAGGGGCTGGTCATGGATTTCAGGACCGTTACCAGGGTATCACAGTGATAGGGGCCGTCCCAGGCGGCAGCACTAGAAATATAAAGAAGAGGTACATATGGCCAAACTGGAGGAAAGCTGGAGGGAGGGGCTCCCCATCCCAGGTCCTGTCCATCCTCTTCCATGTCTCACCCCATTCTGCTTCATTCCCAGCTCCCACCCTTGTTCTTCCCTTTTCTGCCGAACCTCCAGTGAGCTCCTCAACCCTCACACCTGTACCTCCCTTCTTTCCAAAGGAAACTGTTTCACACCTTCCCCTCTGTCTTCAAACCCCCACCTTCTCCCCCATCTTCACCATCCACAGATGACCTTTCGTCTCATTTCACTGAAAAATTGACCCACTCAGACAAAGACTTCCACAGGTTCTCCCCAGCAGCCAGCATCTGTGCACATGGACAACCCTTCCCCCCATGATTATGGATGCACCATCCGGGGTCCTAAGACCAGCCTCCACTCAAGCCCCATGTCCCATCTCTTCTCACTCACTCATGGATGTTACTCCTGCAGATGCTCCTTCTCTCCTACATCACCAATTCCTCCTCTTTTCTGGATCATTCTCAGCACACAATCATGCCGGAGTATCACCCAACTTAAAAAAGTAAAACTACAAGCTTGCCCTGGAAACCACCTGGCCCTTGGGCTGGCTCTCACTCCATTCCTCTGCTCCTGGAAGGCACTGCGTGCACAAGCATGCTGTCTCTATTCCGTCCCTCCCGTTCTCTCTTTAACCCATTCCCAGTTGTCCTGTTGTTGCCCATCTCTCTGAGTTGGCAGGGAAGGAGGAAGTTGCTTAGGGGAGTAGCTAAGAGGACAGAGATTGGCAGGAGGGGTTAGTCTACCATGAGTGTGGCAGCCAGGACAAAGGGCAAGAGTGGCTTCAGTGGGCTGGTCAACCAGCCTCTCCTCACTTGGTCTCAGGACCCTACGCTCTTGCTTCTCCCCTCCCACTGGCCACTCCGTCCCAGGTCCTTCACTGGGTCTCGTTTTGCTGACCTGTAAGCACGGGAATGCCCCAGGTTAGGTGGCACTCAAACATACCAAGATCATAAAGATGGCGCAGGACTGGGCAACATTTCTTTCTGTTAACCATGAGTTGGAGCCAACTCAACAGCATCTAACGACAACAACACCACCATTCCGTGGTGTGACTGTACTGCAATTTGATTACCTACCTGTTTGTTTAAGGACATTTGGATTGTCTCCAGTTTGGGTTTTATGAATAAAGCTGCTATGAACATTTGTGGGCATGCCTTTGTGTAGACATCTCACTCATTCCTCATGGGAAAATGCCCTGGGATGGAATTGTTGGTTCATAAGGTGGTTGAATTTTTTTTTTTAATCTCACCAATATCTTCCACAGTTTTAGTAGAGTTATCTATTTATAGTTGTGACATAATATTATACAAGGTAAGTAAAGCAGACATGACTATAAATTTGATGTACTATCTGAGAGAAAAGATTCTCCTTTCCATAGAATTCATTTCTTTGAATTGACAAATTGATGATATTTATATTTTCGCATTTATTTTGTCACCACAGAATAGGTAGACTACTTCATTCATTTGGGATTTCAAATATGTTAGCAGTATATTTTGATTTGCAGGTACGTATTCATAGTTAGCATATTGATAGCCAGGCCTCACTCATCTTTGCTTTACAAAGGACATAATCTACTTTAAGGACTTTGCAAGAAAATTAACTTTATGAAACTCTGACAATTGGTTCTGTGAAGTGGCTCTTGCTTGGTGTTGGGGGCTTATGACATTCAAGTATGCCACTCCTTACTCTGTCTTGATGTCATCCACCAATCTCCTGGCCACACCCCTACAGCCATTGTAAAAGTTTGGAAACTGGCTCACTGTCCTTTCCACCCAAGTCCAGACACCATTACTAAGTGACTCTGAAGCCCAAGTAGCTCACATAGCCACCATCCTAGCCCTAGATCCCTAACTTTCTCAAAATTATTAACCATCATTATTTAACTAGCCACATTCATGACCATGACCAGCATCCTGGCATTGCCCGGAATGGCTCCATCTCTGCGTTGGGTTTACACCTTCCATTCGGGCTGCCTAAGTAAAGGCCTTGGGCCCAGAGCATTCTCTGATAAGGAGGCTGGGAATTGGGTTGCCTTTTCTCTCCTGGTTCCTTCTCCTTATCAGAGAAGCCTTCCGCCTATTCTGGGCACACAGTAACTGTCTCTGTCTCTTGCGCATGCACAGGTACCATATGACACCTGGCCAACCCACTTCTATATCTGTTCCCAGTGGGGAGTGAACGGGGTCTCTTGTACTGTAGCACAAGATGGGGAGCATGCCAGATTGTAAGAGCTGACCTTGGGGGATGAACTGAAGGGGAAACAGGGTTTGTGAGGCTGAACATGAGAGCTCTCATACGTTCCACTAGTTCACTACAGTTCGCATTCCTATGTAAACCTCTGACATGGAGCCACTATTGTCCACCACCACTACAAAATCTCTGCCCTCCCACTGTGGGATGCAGAGATCTGCTCTGGTCCTGCAGTCGCCCAGGACTTGGCCTCGTATGTAAGTCTCCCTAATAAACTCCTTCACTGCTGCACTGGAGTTGCCCACCTCTTCCTTCTCTTGTCACGCTCCATTTTTGGAGGCAAGTTTCATGTTACTGGTCCATGCCTGGACACTCTGAAATGTTAACCTCTGAACCTTCCAGCTCTTTTATTCCCTTACTCTCCAGCAGCTGCTCTGTGCCCTCACTGAGAGCTCTGCTCTTGTCAGAACTCTTTGGTTACAGATGACAGAAACCCAACTTAAATGATTGGCTCACTTATCTGGCAAATCCAGGAACTGATGATTTCAGGTGTGGCTGGTGCCATGGGCTCAAGGCATGCCTTTAGTTATTCCTATTTGCCCCTCTCCACTGTCGGCACTTTCTTTCTGTCAGTTTGTATTGGCTTTTTTCTTCAAACAGGTGTCTCCACCTGGCTGCCAACATCACCACTGGCAGCCCCAGTCCCACGTCTTTAAGACATGTGATCCAGAAGGAAGAAAAGCTTGTAGAGTCCAAATATTAAATCTCATTGAGAGATTCTGATTGGCTGTGCTTGAGTCACATGCCTACAATGTTCCAGTCACTAAGGAGGGGTGTGGCATATCTTGACTGACCCCACCTGTAGCAAAGAAAAGACAGGGCCCCATGGTGGAAGGTGGAAGGTTCCTCGGGAGTGAGGCCGTTTTGGCTCTACCATTTTGACCCAGTAAAAAAGGGGGAGCCCTGGTGGTGCAGTGGTTAAGAGCTTGGCTGCTAACCAAAAGGTCAGCAGTTTGAATCCACCAGCTGCTCCTTGGAAACCTATGGGGCAGTTCTGCTCTGTCCTATAGGGTCGCTATGAGTCAGAATCGACTCAACGGCAACAGGTTTTTTAGTACAAGGGAACTTGAATGGTCCCTTTCTTTTTGAACTCATATCACCAACCTGAGATGTGGGTTTGCTGGATCTTCACTCCAAGTCCTTCACCTTCCAGCCAGCCCTGCCCATTCCCACCTCCAGCCCTGGATCCCAGCTTTTCCTGTCCAGTAGTGCCCTTGCTTACCCAGGACAGGTCTCAGTTCCAGGTTCTCCTGTTTTTCCTGGGCTCCCAATCCCTGCCCAGAAAGGCAGACCAGCGTGCCAGGGCATCCTGGGTCCCGCCTGCTCCTGCCTGTGGCTGATTCCTGCCCAGACAGTGATGTGGTTCACCAGGTCTCTCTGTGTCCATTTTCTTTCTTCACTTTCCCGGTGCCCTCCTGAGCCTAGACTGGCTCTAAGTTCTAGAGTTGAGCACTACCACTTTCTGAGGCCAGCATTGCCCTTGAGTGCCCGATACCCCACACGGAAGAGGGAGAGACAATGGGGGCTCAAAACTCAGGCACTCTTCTACGCCCAGGGCCACGTCCACCCCTCCTGATGCTGCTGCTCTGCTGGAGAAGTTTTTGGGCATATGGGCTTTCCTGCCCACTCTCCCAAAGGCGGACGCTGGTGTATCAGAGCACGTCAGGCTGTGAGTCCGAGGGGGTGGGATGGAGAAACACCAGCTGCTCCATGACCTTGGGCTTGGCAGGGGAGGCAGAAAGGGGCCTGGTCCATCTGTTCCATCTGGCTGGGAAATCTTCTGCTGCTGATTACCTGCATATTCTGGGCTCTGATGTATCAGATGGCCTCCAGCGCTCAAGGCTACCTGGGATACCTGTGGAGGAAGGGATGCACAGAGCTGCTGCTGCCTCTTTAGACCCTGCTGCACACTGTGCTAGGTAAGAGCCGGGCTTCAGTGTCAAAGGCAGGCCTAGATTAAATGCCTGCCTTGCCACCTACCGGATCTGTGATGGTGTATCATTTTCTTAGCCTTTCTGTGCCGATTTCCTCCACTTTAAATTGAGGGTAACAATCGTCCTTCTGTCCTAGGATGGGGGTGAGCTCATGCATGTAAAGGGCTCCACGGAGACCCTGGCACCATCCTTCATGTTACTGCTATTGCACTGTAATTAGTCATGTGCCATAGGCCCTGGTGAGATCCAGGCTTGTAAAAATATTAGCACATCTGTATTCTTCCTCTCGAACACAATGCACTATTGTGCAGGACCTGGATTGTCACAGTCACAGCCTGGAATTAAGGAAGGCAGTGGGCACAGACACCGCCCCGTCACCAAGCATCACGTCTTGTCTGGAGGCGCCTCGGCCATGCTCAGCTCCAGCAGCCCTGCCTTCTTCCTTGGCTTCTGGGCACCAGGCCCCTCAGATCTCCTCCCAGTTCTGCCGAACAGGGTATCTTCATCCTTCGCTTTCATCCCCCGTGGACCTTTCCCAAAGTGTCACATTCAGACCTCGGCTCTTGTTCCTCCCTTCATTTCTCCTGGGCTCACAATACAACTCACACAACCTCAGCCCCCCATCCCCCACCTTTACATGGCTGGCGATTTGCTGGAGTGTCACAACTGCAAATTAATTTAGACTAACATGTAGTTGATTGCCAGCTTTTCCCAACTCCTCCACTCAATGTCCCTATCTCTGATCACAGCACCACCCCTCTTGGTCACCTGGGGGCATCTTTGATTTCCCCTCTCTGGAGTTAGATCACTGATCCCTTCGTCCAGCACTGGATTTACAGAGAGAGAACCCAAGTTCTTAGGGGCAGGGTACTAATGCTCTGGGAAACCTGAAAGTGGGTCATTTCAACATGGGGACAGAGGTCTCCCACAGGTGCAATTGGATCACAGAACAGGGCACTACCATGCCCTGCAAATGCTGCAGCGGGCTTCCAGGAGAGGAGACACCCAGCTGAAATTGGAGGAAGAGTAAGCGTGAGCCCAGTGGGACTCCAGGGAGAAGGGGCTCCTGGGCAGCAGGAGCCGCAAGTGCAAAGGCATGGAGCGGATGGAGCACTTTGCTAGAAGCCCAGCCGAAGCATAAAGTTCTTGCATCCCACCCTCAAGTCCCACATCCTCGTCCCAATGGGCAGAGCGGATGGAGTGGATGGAGTGGACACCCCAGAGGAACTAGAGTCGCTCTTGGGCCAGGGACCAGCCTGCAGGCTGAAAACCTGGGGCCCATGGCGAGTGGTGTGGTGGGGGTACCAGAGGAAGGTCTTGGAGTGAGAGGTTTGGAGGAAGATGGGTGGAGGGGGGCCTTGGAAGGGAGCTGGCGGCACCTAGGTCCTTGGCGGAGGCGAGAAGACAAGGAGGGGGGCACAGTGGGGTCTGCATCTGGTATCTTCAGTCCCATCTGGAGGCAGGGCGCCAAGAGCCGGAGCAGGGCAGGCGTGGTGCCCAGCAGGAAGGTGTGCGCCCACGGGCAGCTCGGTCCCGGGCTGGGTCACGGCTCTCACTGTAGCTGGTCAGCACTTTCCTGAGATTGCTTTGTTAGCAAAGCAGCAAAAACAGACGGCTGGGTGCATGCAGGGCTGCGTACAGGCAGGACGTCAGGGTCTGGGGAGTGTGAGGAGTGACTGGCGTGGGGTCTGGACTGGCGGCCAGGAGGGAGGGGACATCGCTGCAGGGCCGTGGCAGGGTCTCAGTGCAGAGCCGGGCTTGGAGGTAAAAATGCAGGCTGGCTCCCTGTGTCTCCACTTCCTCACAGGGAAGATGCTGCAGGTGATGGTGTCATTGTTATGGCAACTAGATGAGATAACACACTCAAGTACTCGGGGCGGGGGATGGGACACCGTAGGCACCCCATAACCGGAGAGAAATTCCACAAAAAGAGAAGGGAAATGGTCGGGATGAACCTCACAGCGACCCTCCCCAAGACCCAGAGTGGGTTAGGAGACTCTTGAACATCCACTGGGGGATTGTGACCCCACACGGCAGCGCCCAGTCCAGGCACCTGTGGACCCAGTGCCCTGAGATTCTCTTGCTTAATCTGGGTGGGAGCGTCTGGGAGAAGTCTGGAGATACAAAGACCCCTCAGCCTCCCCGCTCCCAGAGACAGAGTGGCCCACTTGTCCTGGCCTCACCCACCTCTCAGCCTAGAATAAAAACTTGAGCCAATCCCAGTTATATTATACTCAAATGAGCATAATTGTGAGGTTAATTAACATAAGCTTTTAATATATGGGACACCATCGCTTGACTGCTGATGGAAAGGTTGTTGGTTTAAGTCCACTCAGAGATGCCTTGGAAGAAAGGCCTGGTTATCTACTTCCGAACAATCAGTGGTTGAAAACCCTGTGAAGCAGTTCTAATCTGACACACTTGGGGACACCATGAGTCGGAGCTGACTCAATGGCGACTGGTTTACTATACGAGTTACCGTTACAGGTGGTCCCCAGGGTTCCGTTCTGATGACTCTGTCATAGGTCCGTTCTGATGTAAGTAGAACACCTCATGGTTTTTTTTTTAGTTTTCATTATTACTGCCCTTTTTTTTATCAGCATCTTTGTAAAGCCCATCTTTATTTGTCTTTGGGAGTTGGAAACATTACATATAAACTTACAGATATTTTAACATTGTATGTAGTACATATTACTAATGATAACATGTACAAAAAAAAGACCATCGCAAGTGTGGTTCATTGTAACTCGAATATGTCCTAAGTCAGGCACTACCTGTATTTTAAAACAGGGAGGGAACAGATTGGAGGCTATGGACAGGATGGGTAGCAATGAGAACAATGGAACTGGCCTGATCACCCAGAGAACCTCAGAAACAAGGGAGCAACTCTGGGGCCACCAATGTCCCGAGTGTGGCCGTGGCATTGATGGACAGAGACGCAGGTCCTTGGAAATCTGCCCAGACTTTGAGTGGGGCTGTTCCAGCTACTCCCCATCTCTCGTTCCTGGAGCCAACCTTCTTGGTGTCCTCAGTTCAAATTAATTCAATAAGCTTGGAGTCCCTGGCTGGCACAAATGGTTAAGCCCTCAGCTACTAACTGAAAGGCTAGAGATTCAAACCCACCTAGAGGTGCCTTGGAAGAAAGTCCTGGTGATCTGCTTCTGAAAGGTCACAGCCACTGAAAATCCTATTTAGCACTGTTCCACTCTGACACACATGGGTTGCCATGAGTTGGAGTTGACTTGAAGGCAACTGGAAATACCACCTACAAGGGACTTTAGGTACAAACAATGAAGGAGACCTGGTCTCTTCCCCAAGAGCTGGCTGTTGGAGGTTGGATCATCATCTGTCAGATTCCTGATAGGACCTACTTTGTGAGCGTGAGTGACAGAGATTTTGCCATTGATATTCCTATCACCTTACCTCTGTGCATCTCCTTTCATTGCGAAGTGCTTCCCCACAGGCTCCCTCACTGGATCCTGCACAGAACCTGCCAGAGGCAGCCCCCCTGTGATAGGCATTACCTGAATGTCACAGCCATTTGCTGGGTAATAAGGTTTCTGCCCCAAGCTGGCCCCTTGTTGTGTGGATCTAGACCAAGCCTTGGCAAACAACAGCCTGAAGGTCAGATCTGGCCCAGTTTTGTAAATAAAGTTTTATTGACACATAGCCATGTGCTCATGTAACGTCTGTGGTTACTTTTGAGCCTCCAGAACAGAGGTGAGCAGTCACAATAAGGCCTATGGGGCCTTCAGAGCCTGAACTATTTACTATCTTCTGTGGATTGAACTGTGTCCTCCAACAAAGTGGGTCAGCTTGGCTGGGCCGTGATTCCTGGTATTGTATGGTTGTCCTTCTGTTTGTGATCTGATGTAATTATCCTAAGTGATGTAAATCCTAGCCTCTATGATGTTAATGAGGCAGGATTAGAGGCAGTTATGTTACTGAGGCAGGATTAGGTTGTATCTTGAGTCAATCTCTTTTGAGATATAAAAGAAGCAAGCAGAGAGACCAGGGGACCTCCTGCCACCAAGCAGGAAGAACCAGGAAAGGAACGTGTCCTTTGGACTTGGGGTCCCTGTGCTGAGAAGCTCCTAGACCCAGGGGAAGATTGATGACAAGGACCTTCCCCCAGAGCCGACAGAGAGAAAGCCTTCCCCTGAAGCTGGTGCCCGGAATTCGGACTTCTAGCCTCCTAAACTATGTGAGAATAAATTTCTCTTTGTTAAAGCCATCCATGTGTGGTATTTCTGTTATAGCAGCACTAGATAACTAAGACACTATCTGTCTCTTTACAAAAACAAAAACTTGCCCACTGCTGATGTGGGTAATGGAAAAGAGCAAGTTTCTTTGTGGTTTAGGAGTGTACCCCTCATGTGGTACCTCTTTGAGGGAATGCAGTAGATATTCACCCAGCTCTCTGGATGTTGTGTGGTGGGTTTTGTTTATTTGGCTTTTGGTTTTTTAACAAACGTACTTACCAGTTGCCATTGAGTTGACCCCAACTTATGGTGACCCCATGTGTGTCAGAGTAGAACTGGGCTCCATAGGGTTTTCGATGACTGTTTGGAAGTAAATCACCAGACCTTTCTTCTGAGGTGCCTCTGGGTAGGCTTGAACCACCAACCTTTCTGTTAGCAGCCGAGCCCATTGACCTTTAACATCACGCAGGAAATGCTGTGCTAAAACTGGCCCGCGCGGCCCCTCAGACTGAGGGGAGTTATATTGCTTTCCATGTCCCTGGGCAGTGCAAATGGTTTGTGCTCGACTGCTAACCAAAAGGTTGGTGGTTTGAAACCACCCAGCGGTGCTGCAGAAAAAAGGCCAGGCGATCTGCTTCCGTAAAGATTACGGCCAAGAAAACTCTATGGATCTCAGTTCTACTCCGTAACACATGGGATCACCGTGAGTCAGAACTGACTCGATGGCAGTGGGTTTAGTTTGGGTTTCTACTGCTTTCCTGACTTTAGAGATGAGAAAGCTGAGGTTCAGAAAGGTGGAAAGATTGCCTCAAGGCTTTAAACCCAGGACTTGATTCACAGTGGGATGTGAGGTCACATTGTCACTTTGTCAAGGCAGGGGGCTGAGTGCAGTGAACACACCTGTGCACCCCACCCACGTGGCTGGGCTGGCCTGTGTGGAGCCACATCTTACCTGCCTGTCACCCCGCGGCCGCATGGTGGTGCCATGTCCCTGTCACCATCCCACGCAGCGACCTGTGGGCCCGTGTCCCCGGGGGATGCTGCTTTTGTGTGTGCAGCTCTGTGTCAGGCTGTGCCCTCATGCTGGATTCTAAATTAGTTGTTTTTTTCATTATAACTGACAGTGGAAAATCATATACCTCTGCAATGGCATCAACCAACCCTTCCAGAGTCCTGCATCTGGGCGCTAATGGTTTGTTTTTGTGCTGTTTGGTTGTCATGGTGACAGGCTGCATTAACTAATAAGTTTGTTTTGAGGATTTTAACACCGATTTGCCAAATGTTCCCTTTTGGCTCCAGCTCCAGCATTTACAGTTCTCATTGATGAGGATTAACTTGGACTTCAGGGTCCTCCAAGCTCTTAAAACAGCCAGAGCCACTTCAACAAACTCAACTTGAACAATCTAAGAAGACATGCCATCTGTAAACAGATTTAAAAATAATAGCACTCTGGAGGTACTCAGGAAAACAAGCAAGCCTGTAATAACCTTGGCTCTTTTTGAAGCAGATTTAAATGCGGGAGGGGTCTTGATGGAGGGCAGGGGAGGAGGCATCATCTCTGCCAGGTGGGGTAGAGGACGTAGTGCCCCACAGTGAGCAAACCCAGCTGTACCCCCTGGGTCTTCCTCAGCTGCCCAGAGAGAGCCAAGACGGGGAGGCCACTTGTCTTAGTCACCTAGTGGTGGTAGAATAGAAATGCCACAAGTGGATGGCTTTAACAAACAGAAATTTACTCTCTCACAGTCCAGGAGGCTAGAAGTCTGAATTCAGGGTGCTAGCTCTAGGGGAAGACTTTCTGTCTCTGGTGGCTCTGGGGGAAGGTACTTGTCTCCTTTCAACATCTGTGGGCCCAGCATTTCTTGAAGATTTCCATGTGTCTTTTTATCATCTTCCCCTTGATCTAAGAGGTTCTCAGCACAGGGACCCCAAGTCCAAAGGGCACGCTCCACTCCTGGCTCTTCTTTTTTGGCGGGACTGAGGTTCCTCCACTCTGCTGGCTTCTCCCTCCTTTTATCTCTTGTAAGATAAAAGGTGACGTGGGCCACACCCCAGGGAAACTCCCCTTACATCGGATCAGGGCTGTGACCTGAGTAAGGGTGTTGCATCCCACCCTAATCCTGCCTCATTAACAAACATAACCTAGTCTTCTTTAACATAACCTAATCCTGCCTCATTAACTATGGGCAAAGATTAGAATTTAGCACAGGTGTGTTCACTACACTCAACCCCTGCCTTGACAAAGTGACAATGTCTGTGACCACACCTCCCACTGTGAATCAAGTCCTGGGTTTAAGGCCTTGAGGCAATCCTTCCACCTTTCTGAACGTCAGCTTTCTCATCTCTAAAGCCAGGAAAGCAGTATAAACCCAAACTAAACCCATTGCCATTGAGTCGATTCTGACTCATGGCGACCCCGTGTATTACAGAATTTACAGTGCCTGGGACGATTATATCAGATCACAAAATTAAAGTGCTCTCTGAGCCTCAATGTCCCCACTTTTAAAAGAGGGCCTTCCTCACCCACAGAGCGGGCAGTTGACGGGACATGGTGGTGGTGGGATGTGTGGGTCGCCATCATGGTTTGCAAGCCACAGCCCCTCTCCCACTCACCCACCACATACGGGTGTGAGGACCCCAGACCTTCCTGTTTGCACATCTCTATGGGTGACAGGCTGACAGTCCCTCTCCTATATACCCATCCCCTATGGGTGAGGGGCCCCAGTCCCCCTCCTGTATGCACATTCCCTTATGTGTGAGGGGCCCCCAGTCCTCTTCCTATATACCCCCCTACGGGTGAGGGGCCCCAGTCCCCCTCCTATATACCTATCCCCTATGGGTGAGGGGCTCCAGTCCCCCTCTTATATACCCATCCCCTATGGGTGAGGGGCCCCTGTACCCCTCTTATATACCCATCCCCTATGGGTGAGGGGCCCCCATCCCCCTCCTATATACCCACCCCCTATGGGTGAGGGCCATCTGCCCCCCTGCTATATACCCATCCCCTATAGGTGAGGTGCCCCAGTCCCCCTCCTATATACCCATCCCCTACGGGTGAGGGCCCCCAGTCCCCCTCCTATATACCCATCCCCTACGGGTGAGGGCCCCCAGTCCCCCTCCTATATACCCATCCCCTACGGGTGAGGGGACCTAGGACCTGGCAGGGGACCCAGGTACAAGGCCGCCTCATAGCCCTGTCCTCAGTTTGCTGCTCCGTCCCCTGCATCCTGAACAGGAGGCCTGGGGGTCAGACGATCCCATGTCCAGCCTCACAGTGGGGTCAGAGCTGGTCCTCATGGCTGAGCCTGTCCCCACCCCAGTCACCATCATTCTAGTGGGGCTGCAGGGGGGACAGTCGGACTTCTAACCTCATGCCATCCACGCACTCGGAGCTCTGATTTATGCGTCCATTGATCCATAATGGCGAGATCACAGAGGAAGGAGCATGGTCTTCAACAACTGATGGTCCTTGGGGTTGAGACCTCCATTGGCCATGGAACACAGTGGGCCTCTATTTTCTCATCTGTAACATGGGGATGATTTACTCATTTAGAATCGGCTTTGAGCATGGACCACAGGCTCAGCACTGCCTAGCAGAAGGTGAACTTGGGGACAAGGCAGCCCACACCTTACCTGCGCAGGGCTGGGCCTCCAGTGGGGGAGGCGAGTGATGATATGCTAAGCAGTGAATGATTCATGCAGAATTCCAGCCAGGACAACGCCAAGCTGGTCAGGGCTAGTGCACGAGCGAGGCAGTGGGCTGACTCCTTAAAAAGGCCCTGAGGGGTGTCATCAGGCCGAGACCTGAGTGACAGAAGATCCCGGGTAGGGAAAGGTGTGTTCAAGGTGTTCACTGGTGCTGGGTAAGCACGAAGAGTGAGTGCTCAGAAGAGACGCTCTTGTTAAGCAGAAAGGATGCTCTGCGTGCCACAGTGGCAGATAAACTCCTTCACATTCAAAATGGTAGGGGCTCCTCTGGAGTCCCTGGGTGGTGCCAATGGCTAATGCGTTCGGCCACTAACTGAATTGTTGGCAGTTTGAGTCCATCCAGAGACACCTCAGAAGAAAGGCTTGGTGATCTACTTCTGGAAAATCAGCCATCGAGAATCCTATGGAGGACAGTTCCGCTCTGACACACATGGGGCCACTGTGATTCTGAATCAACCTGACAACTGGTGTGAAGGGACAGGACATGGATGGGGTTGGGGAAAAGGCCAGATCGCAAAGGCGCTTGTACGGCAGGGGAAGCAGCTTGGATCCTGAGGGCACTGGGGAGCCACCGCAGGTTGGGGCAGTGGACTAGCACCTACAATCCCTCTTTCGGACAAACCACTCTTGCAGCTGGGGGGCAGGAAGACAGGTAGGGAAGGGAAGCGGAGGATTGGAAACCACGACCCGAGTGTTTGCAGGAGGACTGAGCTGAAGCCACAACAGCAGGATGAGGAGAGCGAGCAGATACTAGAGACGTCCTGGCCATGTCTGTGATGGCCAAGGGGCGTGGTAGGTGGGGTGAGGGAGAGAGAGGAGTCCTGGGTGACCCAAGGAAGTCTTGCCGTGGGCCGAGAGAGGGAAGGGGTGAGAAAGAATCTTCGGGAAAAAACTGTGAACTCAGGACTGGACAACGAAGACTAAAGACGGATGGAGAACAGGTAGGGTGGGTGGGACTTATCTGTGAAGGATAGACGCCATGCTGAAGTGTTCAGATTAGCTTTCACGGGAGGACTTGGCCGGCTTGCCCATGGCCATGTTTGATTTTCCTTGGGAGGGAGTACAAAAGGTAACATACGATGGTGAGCTCAAAGGAACCAGCGTAACGAATGTCTGTACGTAATTAATTTTCAGAATGTTTACAGTGATACGTGTGTGGGTTTGGAAAGGAGTTTGTCCTGCATAATGTTTTTTGAGGTAATTTCTGGAAATCACCTCTGTGAACGTCTGTACTTACTCTAGACAAGAGCACTAACAACCAAACTAACAACAGCACCAAACCCAAAACGAAACCTGCTGCTTTGAGTCAATTTGACTCATAGACTAGAACTGCCCTGTAGGGTTTCCAAGGAGCGCCTGGTGGATTCAAACTGCCGACCTTGTGGTTAATAGCTGTAGCTCTTAACCACTGTACCACCAGGGTTTCCGACAACAGTAGGGAAGGCCTTTTTGCTCCAGAACACCTGTGTCTGTCAACACCTCACAGAACCAAGACTTGCAGTCATAGGGACCTGATTGCTCGTAACTCAGCCACAGACCCCAGGCCAACCCTCAGACCCTCCTTCTCAGAGCCTCCTCCTTCCTTTTTACACACAGTGTAAACACATCTGCTTATCTCGTTTCCTTAACCACAGCAGATTAGCAACCACAGATGCAGAGAGAGCAGTAGGGCCAATGGTGAAATTTCTAAATTGCTTATATGACCAAGAAGAAAAAAAGAGAGAGAGTGCGGAGAAACCAGACAGATCAGATACAAGGACCCCAAACGCCCTCTGTTATTAGCTGCCATTGAGTTGGCCCACTCATGGTGACCCCATGCATAATGGGAGGAAACGCTGCCCGGTCCTGCACCATCCCCGAGACTGGTTGCAGATCGAACCATTGTAATCCACAGGATTTTCACTGGCCGATTTTTGGAAGTAGATCACCAGGCCTTACTTCCTAATTCATCTTAGTCTTGAAGCTCTGCTGAAACCTGTACAGCATCACAGCAACACGCAAGCCTCTACTGACAGACGGGTGGTGTCTGAACAAGGGTGCATTGGCCAGGAATTGAACCGGGTCTCCTGCATGGAAGGTGATAATTCTGCCAGTGGATCACCAACAACCTCACAAGTGCTCTCCAATTGGGGGCTATTTAAGGTTGAGGAGAAGACTCTACCCATTCCTGGGAGGTTACATCACATCACCAAGCTGTAGCCATATTTCACCATGAAGACTGGGCAGCGCTGGGGAGGGTTCATGTTACAGTCAGTGTGTTCTGTACCAGGAGGAAAAAATGCTTGAGAAATAATTCTGCCCACCGTGTTAAAGTGTTAGTGCCGAATGGATCCTGCCATCATCTGCTTCCGTCTCTATTTTATAGAAAAACCAGATCAGCTGGGACCGGTGATGTCCACAGACAAGCTATTCAGTAGTGGACAGGACAGAGCCAGATGTGGCACTTTCTATTGTGACTATTTCCCAAGTGGGCAAAGGGGGCTTGAAGAGCCCTTGAAATGTAGCTGGGGAAGGGGCGTGAGTCTCTCCCTCTGGGGTGTGCTGGTGAACCCCTGTGTAGGTGTTAGCTGCAGGCTGATGGAAGGATAGATGCCAAGGCTGGGCAAGGTCGATAGTCCCGGGAGTCAAACCACAGAACCCAATGCAGTGGGGGTGAGGAGAAGATATACCATCAATGAGCATGGAAATCCCTTCCTGTTTAGAGGGGAAAAGCCGTTTATAGTCCATTTCTGACCGGATAATGATATCACTGCAGAAGATCTGAGAAAGTCGTTGCTTTCTCAAATTCTAAAGCCATTTCACTTTTTCCTAATATCGAAAATTCCTTGCTTCCACTTCAAAGCAAGGAGATGCCAACTCCACTTAGCGTTAAGCCTCCGACCAGATTTATTTGACTTTTATTTACAGCCCTGTAGTCACCCCCCTGCAGATTCTGCATCGGCTTCCATGGGGTGAGCAACCTCTCTCTCACCCAGGGGTCCAGACTACGTTCAAAGGGGGCCTCTTAGACTGGTGCTGGTCAGAGGCCTGGTGTCCTCCCAGTCGGTGTGGGGAGAGGGGAACCACTGCCAGGCCAGAAGGGAGGTTGGTGGAAAAGCAGAGTCATCACTGCCTTGCTCAGGCTGGGAGGTTGGCTGTGACTGGGCTTTTGTTCCTTCTGATCTGAGCTCAGCTTCCATGGACTTGAGGTGATGAGGGAAGTGCACGTCCATTGCCTCTGAGTAACTGAGCTCCGGTCTTTACTGACAAGAAAGAAGGGTGGAGATGGAACCAGCTAGTCTCCTTCTTCTGCACAATGTGAGGCTGAGTGTGCCAGCCCAAGGCGCAAATTAGATTTTCAACTACCACCACCACCTGAATCTGAAGGGGTGACCTCTATTGTGAAGCCCACTAATTGCCAGACTTCAAAATTGGCCAGACTCCCTCACATTTCTATAAAGCTCTGTAGAGCTTTTCTTTACCTGTGGTTGCCTTGGCTGGCTGCAGCTCTTCTGAGAGGTAAGGGGTTCCCAGCTCAGAGATGTAAAAGAACAGGCTCAGAGACCATACAACAGGTGAGTCAAAGGTGGGACCAGAACCAGGAGTTCTGACCATTCTCTCCGCCATGGGCTGAAGTGTAGCGATGGTACTCAGGCTGCCCTCAAGGCAATGACGGAAACCCATTAGTAACGGAGCATCTCAGCAGAGCCAAGAGCTATGATGGAATGTTGTAACTGAGAAGAGAAGGGAAAAGCTGGGGAAAGAAGGAGCAGAGGCAAGAGGGAAGAGAAAGGAACAGAGTGACAATTTAATTGGGACTAGTACAGTGCTTAAAAAGCAAAGACGTCACCTGGATGACTAAGGTGCACCTGACCCAAGCCATGATTTACAATCTCATATGCATGTAAAAGTTGGACAATGAAAAAGGAAGATCAAGAAGAATTGATGCCTTTGAATTATGGTGTTGGCAAGGAATATTGACTATTCCATGGACTGCCAGAAGAATGAACAAATTTGTCTTGGAAGAAGTACAGCCAGAATACTCCTTAGAAGTAAGGACGGTGAGACTTCATCTTGCTTACTTTGGACACATCATCAGAAAAGATCAATTGCTAGAAAAGCACGTGATGGTTGGTGGAGTAGAGGGTCAGTGAAAATGAGGGAGACGCTCCAGGAGATGGACTGACATGGTGGCTGCAACAATGGTCTTAAACACAGCAACAGTCATGAAGATGGTGCAGGACCCGATGTTCTGTTCTGTTACACATAAAGTTGCCATGAGTCAAAGCTGACTTGACAACAACCAACAACAACAGCATGGCACTATAAAAAATGGTCCACGAATGTCCCTCTCAGGAGAAGTGCACACTGCTCACATCCAGCTGGATATTCTGGATGATGGAGATGCTGAGGGCAGATACCGCTAGATCTTTGCTTCTTTATCTGTGGTCCTTGGACAGACCATCATCACCTGGGGGCTTGTTAGAAATGCTGGCTCTCAGACCCCACCCCAGACCTTCTGAATCAGAATTTCCATTTTAACAAACTCCCAGAGAAAGCAGGAGCACATTGAAGCCTGAGAAGCCCTGCTCCAGATCACACTTAAGAGTTGGAGGTGAATTGTTAAGGAGACTGTGAAGCTTCCATGGCTTGGTGCCTTCTCAAACAGCCGCGGTTAAAACCTCATGAGCTGGCATCCTATTAAAGTCCTTTCGTTCATTTGATTGCTGTTTCTGTTTCAAACATGTTTGCTCTATTCACCTGTTTTACCTAATCACAGGGGACACTGATGCAAGGTGATTTGATACTCATGGAGGGAAAAGGCTTCTGGCATGGAATTTGTTTAGCTGATTGCCCACAGGCAGCAATCAGGGCACCATGCCTTGAATTCCTGACGATGTCCAAGTTGGATTGTCTTACTTTCAAGGGCCAAGGCATTTGGACACAGCTACAACTCACAGAACTAGCTGTGGTAAAAAGGAACTGAACTTGCAGTTGATTTATCCCCAGTGTGTTGGGTTTCACTGGGATCACACAGCTCATACATAGCCCTGCAGATTAGGGAAGAGGAACCTGTCGCCATGACACTGAAGAACGAGAACTAGATCAGCTAATGCTTGTCTGACTGGAAGAGATCCATATTTGTGCCCATTCCAAAGAAAGGTGATCCAACAGAATGCAGAAATTATTAAACAATGTCAATATCACATGCATGTAAAATTTTGCTGAAGACAATTCAGAAGTGATTGCAGCAGTATATTGACAGGGAACTGCCAGAAATTCAAGCCAAATTCAGAAGAGGACAAGGAACAAGGGATATCATTGCTGATGTCAGATGTATCTTGGCTGAAAGCAGAGAATACCAGAAAGGTGTTTACTTGTGTTTTATTGACTATGCAAAGGCATTTGGATCATAACACATTGTGGATAATATTACGAAGACTGGGAATTCCAGAACACTTAATTGTGCTCATGAGGAACCTGTACATAGACCAAGAGGCAGTCATTAGAATAGAACAAGGGGATACCAAGTGGTTTAAAGTCAGGGAAGGTGTCCATCAGGGTTGTATCCTTTCACCATACCTATTCAATCTGTATGCTGAGCAAATAATCCGAGAAACTGGACTACATGAAGAAGAATGGGGCATAAGGGTTGGAGGAAGACTCATTAACAACCTGTGTTATGCAGATGACACAATCTTGCTTGCTGAAAGTGAAGAGGACTTGAAGCACTTACTGATGAAGATCAAAGACTATAGCCTTCAGTATGGATTACACCTCAACATAAAGAAAACAAAAATCCTCTCAATTCAATAAGCAACATCTTGGTAAACGGAGAAACTACGGAAATTGTAAAAGATTTCATTTTACTTGTATCCACAATCAGCACCCATGGAAGCAGCAGTCAAGAAATCAAACTGCATCAGGCAAATCTGCTGCAAAACACCTCTTTAACATGTTCAGAAGCAAAGATGTCACTTTGAGGACTAAGGTGCGCCTGACCCAAGCCACGGTATTTTCAATCCTGTCATATGCATGCGAAAGCTGGACAATGAATAAGGAAGACCAAAGACGAATTGACACCTTTGAGTTACGGTGTTGGCAAAGAATAGTAAATATACCACAGACAGCCAGAAGAATGAGCAAATCTGTCTTGGAAGAAATGCAGCCAGAGTGCTCATTGGAAGTAAGGATGGCAAGACTTCATCTCACATACTTAAAACATGGTATCAGGAAGGACCATTCCCTGGAGAAGGACAACACGCTTGGTAAAGTAGAGGGTCAGCAAAAAAGAGGAAAACCCTCAACTAGATGGACTGACACAGTGGCTGCGACAAAGTGCTCAAACATAGCAACGATTGTGAGGATGACACAGGACCCGGCAGTGTTTTCTTCTGTTGTACTTGGGGTTACTATGAGTCAGAATTGACTCGATGGCACCTAATGACAACAACAACATAGCATAAGAGAGGCTTTACTAGGTTAGTTTGAGAGCAAGCATTATGAAAAAGGAGACCATCAATTCTATGTGACAGAAAGAATCACTGAAAGGCAAAGGGAAGAAGTGAATACTAATAAAATCATTTTGTTCTATGCGTCATGACACGCACATGATCATATCTGACTTTGCCCCAAGCCAGTGAACAGATAATATTCTCATTTTTTAAGATGAGAAAATGTATACTGAGAAGTTGTCATGCTCCTACTGCCCATCCATCCATCCATCCATCCTTCCATCCCCCCATCCATTCACCCACTTTTTCTTCCTTCCTTCCTTCCTTCCTCCCTTCCTCCCTACTTGCCTTCCTCCCTTCCTTCCTTATATCCTTCCATCAATCCATCCATCTGTTTATCCATCTGTCCATTCACCCACCTATCCACCGAACTACTCACCAATCCACTCACACACCTATCCATTCACACACCCATCCATACATGCATCCATCCATGCATCCATCCATCCAACCAACCAACCATGCATACATACTTCCATCTATCCTTCCATTCATCCACCTGTCCACCCAACCACTCACCCAACCACTTACTCATCCACTCACCCATCCACCCATCCACCTGTCCATCTATCCAACCATCCACTCAACCATCCATCCATACTTCCATTCATTCTTGCATTCACGCACCTACTGCCCTCCCATCCACCCACCCACCTATCCATCCATCTACCCATCCATCCAAGCCACTTAAACCACATTCTATTGACCAAGTTAGACACTAAGGCCAGCCCAGATGCGAGGGAAGGAGCAACATGCCCATACAGGGAGGGAAAGAATTGGTGGCGAATCAACACAGACCCAAAATATGGAAATAAGGACTTAGGGCCAGGACACAGGGCCAAAAACTCAAGTCCGAAGGGTCTGGGAACAGGAGAGTAGATTTGGATTGATAGGAACATACTTTTTCTCTTTTGCCTGGTGCATTTGTAACAGAAAAGCAAGTGAAAAGGTCACCAGATAAATATTTAAGTTTCAAATATTTAACTTTATGGATGTAGAAGAGAAAGGGACCCTAGAGATTGTCTAGTGCCCATTGGCTCCTGAATTTCCTGGAGGTTTTACTATGATTCTTCTGGATTGAGTGCAGGGGGCTGGGGAATATTAAAGGGAATTCCATTCTCTGAATTTTTTATCTCTGTATTAGTTTTCTGATTACAGGATAAAATGATACTCATTGTAAAAGTTTAAAGATCCCCTTCCCCAAAAGCAGAAAAGAAAAACCATAAACCTCAAAATAATAAGAAAAATTCTACAAAAGAACAATTTCATGAGAGTAACCCTGTCAGGAATTAAACTAAATGTTCTGAAATTGAAACCATGTGTAAATGGTGCAGGACTAGATGGACAAATAGACCAACTCCCAGAAGAAAGGTGGCTTTTTAAGTCAAGTGAGAAAAGGCTGATTTTGTTTCAATAAAACGTTTTTGGAAAGGTGGCTTGACATATGGAGAAAGAATCCACTCTGAGGCCTACCTATGTCTTTAAAAGTAAATAAATTCAGATCCATCCAAGAATTATAGTGAAATCTGTGAGAGCCGGACATGTTATCAGGAGGGATCAATTGTTGATAGAAAAAAAAAAAAAAAAAACAGATTTCAGAGCAACGTGCACACAGCGATCCCATGTATGTACGGTTGGAAGGATGGGGCTCGACGGACAAGTGTCGCTGTAAGTGCCCTCCCCTCCACTTGTAGGTTGGGAAAGAGCGGACTGTGCCATGTCCTTCCCCAGTTCTTCCACGTGACCACTGCTCCCCAGGTGTGTGTCCCCCACCCCATTTAACTCATGATCAATCTCCTTCTGGGTGGGGAGGGGCCTCATTTCTGCAGATCTCATTTTATGGAGGAAAGGGTAGCTAGGTGGTTGAGCTTGAAGGATTTTGACTTTCTCTTTATTTTCTGGGTTGTTTGATTTTTCCCCTCACATTGGACACGTATCGTTTCTACGAAAACAAAGAATGAATGTTTGAGGTGTGCACAGAGCTGTCCATGGGAGGCTGAGCCATCAATCTTTTGGAGCGCCTTGAAGAAGTTCAGCACATTAATCAAGCAGAGGGATTTGGAAACAGCCTGCATGGTGCCGAGCTGCTAGTCCAGGATGACTGATCTTTCCAGTTTGTATCTTCTGTGCTGGCTTTCAAAACCTTTCTCAGTTGTTATCACCCTGGGGTCTTCAGAGGCAGCTGGAGGGCGGTGATGAGATCCCAGAGTCTTGATAGGCATGCCTTGGGAAGACCAGCAACCCCTCCAGAAGGCATGGACACTGGATGGGGGCACTGGCAGGGAAGGCCCCAGGCTAAGGGACTGCCTGACCCAGAGGTGGCACAGAGCCTGATACCTTTCTGAGCCCCTTTCAGGGTGAAGGATGAACCCTTGGCACTGTAATACAGAGGAAGCTGCCTGAGTGTCTTGGCGTCCCTGTGCTGCTGTAACAGAAATGCCACAGTGGGTGGCCTTAAAGAACTCCTTCACAGTTCTGGAGGCTAAAAGTGCAAATCAGGGTCTTGGCTGTGTGGATTCCTTCCTTGTCGGTAGCCCCGGGCATTCCTTGATTTCTTGGTTCCTTGAGGTCCCCACAGGCCTGTGTCTCTGTGTCTGTGGTGCTCTTTCTATAACTCAGAAGGGATTAGGTTTAGGACCCACCCTACACTGGCATGACCGCAACTGATTGACTACATTACATGAGATTGCCTCATGGAAGGTGATTACATTGCATTACGTTATATCCACAGGTATAGGGGTTAGGATTCCATCACATGTTTTGAGGGGGCACAATCCAGTCCATAACACTTGGCTTCATTCCAGTTTCCCCTTTATTCTTTCTCTGCTGGTTACACAAGGACCAAGAATGGGATCTGATTTGAAATAGCTGAGCCAAAACCTTCCCCCTCTGTGATTCCTCAGTGTGCATTAGGACTGGCTAAGTCTAAGCAACAGCCCAGGGCTGAAAACAGCTCTCAAGTCCCCACACCCAGTGCCTTCTGGACACACTGGCAAGCCGGGCCAGGCTCTGCCCAAAGCTTTGGGCTGGGCAACTGCCCGCTGTGCTCTCTGAGTTTGCTTTGGTTCTGTGGACATGGCATCTTGAGAGGTTACCCTGTAAACCGGTCATAGAGGGTGCCGCTTAGACGTTCCTTGTGTCAGGGCCTTTGGTGCTGTGCCGTTCATTTTTCACACATCCCTTGGAGGGAGCGAGGCTTGATTATTTTTTTCACCTTCGCTGTAACAGAATTTGGAACCATCACCACCCTGGAATGGATAAAGACACCAAAGGTGAGAGCTGCGTCAGTGACTTCCCAGAAGCTACCCAGACCGTCAGGATTAACGTGGACAGTTCTGAGCTGTGGAGCTGCTGTGCTGTTCTCTGAGCCTATATCCCCTCCACAGGGCTCAGACCCCTGCAGGAGATGGCCCAAACCCCAAATATCACTGGGTCCTTCTGCCTCCCCCCAGTCTGCTCTCCTGAGGGTACCAGCAAGGGCTTAGAGACCAGAACACAACCCCCCTGGGTAAGTGTGGGAACAGGATACAGTAGTAAAGTCAGCTTCTTCTTCGCACGGCTTCCATTCCCCTCATTAAGCTAAAGAGCAGAGTGGTAATAAAATAGGACTGCCTCACTCTGGGCGTCTCAGAACTCTGGAGAAGTTGGCCTAATAGGCAAAAAGCCATCCAACAACCAAGTCCACAAATTGAAGCGACGTGGTGCAGGTAAGGGAATCGTTGTAACTTGCAAGACATGGGTAATAAAAAGCAACAATCCCAAGACACCCACTTTGGCCTTATCTGCAAAACCAGTTATGTTGTGATATGTTTCCTCCTGATATAGCCTTTCAATTTATGTCACGGTAACAAAAAAAAAAAAAACTGTTGCCTTTGAGTCAATTCCAACTCATAATGACCGTATAGGCCAGAGTAGAATTGCCCCTTTGGGTTTCCAAGGCTGTAAATCTTTACGGAAGCAGGCTTCCACATCCTTCTCCCGCAGAGCGGCTGGTGGGTTCGAACCACCAACCTTTACGTTAGCAGCCAAGCACTTTAACCACTGTGCCACCAGGTCTCCTTCTGCGTCATGGTAGCCAACGGTAATATATTCACAGTTTATTTGTTTACTCTTGAGGGGTTCTTCCATGTGCGTGTGTATAAAGCAGAAGTGAAGTATTACCCAGGCAGTACGCGCGCCCAAGACCTCCCCCACCCGGCCGACAGGGCCAGCTGGTAGCTGGAGTGGTGGCCTGGCCTCGTGGCCCCCTCTCTCTGCCTCTTGTTGTTGTCGTGAGCTGCTGTGGAGCCAGCCGCCGACTCAAGGGGACCCACACTCAAGGGCATGAAACGCCGCGCAGTCTTGCACTATCCCCACGAACAGTTGTGGATCAGACCGTTGTGATCTGTAGAATTTTCATTGTCTGATTTTCCGAAGTAGATCTCCAGGCCTTTCTGCCTAGTCTGTCTTAGCCTAGAAGCTCCACTGAAACGTGTTCAGCATCACAGCAACACATAATCCTCTAAGGACAGACGGTGGTGGCTGCACATGACGTGCGCTGGCCGGCAGGGGAGAACTTTACCCCTGAGCCACCACTGCCTCCACGTTTCAGGCAAAGTAGGACAGGCAGGTTCTCTGCAGGCATGGAGAGATGTTGCCTGGGCTCCTGGGCCGTCCTCTGTCTCAGCCCCTCTTGCTGCCTCATCCCACTGCTGCCTTCCTGCCAGACCTGAGTGAAGCCTGGGCTTAAGTGCCTCCATTTTATGAAAAGACCATCACACCTTGGAGATTTTGGAAGTCCCGCTCTTTGTGTTACAGGGAGAGGAAGTGACAGATTTGGGGAGCTTGGCGTGGTATCCCCAGAGGTGACTGCAGGCCCAGCTCCTGGCCCAGGACATTTGCCCCTCCAGCTCCTCAGGCTCACGGGAATACCCAGAGCCCCACCGCCCTCTTCAGCAAGGCACTGGAGGCTTCTGGGGGGCCGGCAAAGAGACCCCTGTGCATGCACAGCCACAGGAGGGTGGCATTGACCACAGTGGGTCCTGCTTACTTCAGTGACCCCTGCCCCCTGCCCGTCAGCACAGTGGATCCCCAAGGCTCCCCCGTCTCTGGGCTCTGCTGGAAGGGCTGTGTAAGTTGGTGGAGGGGCATTGGCATGGGTGCCCGGAGAATCCAGGGCTGAGGGCTGTGTTACTAAGTGGTCATGTGCCCTTGAGTGATGATGATCACTTGTTGAAGGGCAGTTTGGGGTGTAAGTAACACCGCTCAGGAGTCCCTGGGTGGGGCAAATGGCTAATGTGCCTGACTGTTAACCAAGAGGTTGAAGGTTTGAGTTCACCCAGAGGCACCTCAGAAGAAAGACCTGGCGATCTATGGCCAAAAAATTAGCCTTTGGAAACCCTATGGAATGCAGTTCTTCTCTGACACAGATGGGTTCGCTGTGATTTGGGGTCAACTCGACTGCAACTGGTTTGACTATTTTTGGTTTTCCAGGGAGTTGGGCTGTGGAAGTGCAGCCAAAGTGGGCAGAGGCCAGTGGAGATCAGGGAGGGCTTCAGAGAGAAGGTGGCATTGGAGGAGGCCAAGGAAGATGGGAGGTGGTTCACCTGGCAGCAAAGTTGGCAACAGAACGAAGAATAGAAGAGGCTCACCCGGGTCCAAGTGCATGGGCACCTGGGAGCATCACTTGGCTGGTGAGGACAGTGCAGAGGGGCCTGGGGTGGGGGTGGGAGGAGTGCTGGACGGGCGGGGCTCACAGCCGGGATCATGCATTTGGTTTGCAGGTGCCGGAGCCCTGTTTAAAACTAGTAGTTTAATATTTGTTTTTATTTATAAAAGCAAATCACTTGGGTGAGCAGGGAAGGGTAAGGGGGCTGGGGTGACGGGCAAGGGGACACTAGCTTGACCGGTCACATGGCCGACAGGCTGAGAGCGGCTCTCCGTGGGTGGTAGGAATACGGCTGCTTCCGATCTGGGGTTCCTGTCTCCGTTTCTAAGCCTCTCACCGTCAGCGCGCAGGACACGTGCAGACTTTTGGCCGTCTCGGGCTTCTCCTGGGACTTGGTGTCACACTTACAGATAAACAGGCTTCCGTGCAGCACAGTTTTGCTTGCTTGTCCAGTGACTGCTTGCCGTTTGTTCCACTTCATCCGACGTCATTTTGGAGCGATTGTCCACGTGGCCGATGTGCTGTCTGGTTTCCATGCCCGATGCAGTGAACTTTCATTTTTACCTTTGTCCTTTCAGTCGATACTCAGATAAGTTCTGGGGTCCGGTCTCTCCATCCCCGACTCCGTGTTCTGCCGTGTCGCGTCCACTGATTTCTTCTCCGAAGCAGAATCGGTGTCTGGGGTCGCAGCTTCAGCTCCCTGACTCCTGACCCGTCCTCCCCAGCTTGCTTTCCCCTCCCGCCACCTTCCCTGCCGCTTCCATTTTCATCTTAGTCTGTCACCTTACCATCCCACTCTTCATCTCTTTTCACAGAGTTCTTGAATTTTATTGAGAACACAGAGCAGATGCTTTCTAAAAATTGCCTTTCATCCTGTCGTGAGCAGTGATGCTATACTATATATATGTGGGAGAAAGATGTGGCCGCCAGCTTCCACAAAGATTACAGCCTTGGAAACCCTATGGGGCAGTTCCACTTGGATTTATACACACACACACACACACACACATACACACACACACACACACACATACATATATATAACCCATTGCTGTCGAGTTGATTCTGACTCATAGAGACCCTATAGGACACAGTAGAACTGTCCCATAGGATTTCCAAGGAGCAGCTGGTGGATTTGAACTGCCCAGCTTTTGGTTAACAGCTGTAGCTCTTAACCACTGCACCACCAGGGCTTCATGTATATATATAAATACATATATATAAACCCATTGCAGTCGGGTTGATTCCAACTCATAGCAACCCTTTAGGGCAGGGTAGAACTGCCCCAAGTGGTTTCCAAGGAGCACCTGGTGGATTCGAACTGCTGACTTTTTGGTTAGCAGCCATGGCTCTAACCACTACACCACCAGGATTTGAACTGCCAACATTTGGTTAGTAGACTGACTTCCTAACCACTGAGCTCCAGGGCTCCATATGCGTATATATATATGTTTAGTAAGCTCTTCCTCTGCATCTCTCCAGAGTTATGTGCTCACTCATGTCCACAGGATAACTGTCTCTGAGTATTTGCTCACCTCGACTCATCAATAGCGCTTCCAAGGAGTGGTTGATGGATTCAAACTGCTGACCTTTTGGTTAGCAGCTGAGCTCTTAGCCACTACACCATGAAGGCTCCAGCCCACTGGCCAATAATCCCAGTTTCCAGGGCTTTTCCATAAGTATTTAATAGGTCAGAGGGTAATAGGCAATGGAAAGAATTAGGGTTCAGCAAAATCTAAGCTTCTTTCCTTTTCATGTAGTAGATCATTTTCACAAGGCGGGTGGTGTGGAATGGACATTGTCTGGTGGGGGCATCACTGCCCATAATCTGCTGAATGCCTGGTAGCTTGTGGACCAGTCATGGAACCAGTGGGTCAACCACGAGGAGACTCCTGCATCGGGGGGCAGTGAGATGCCTGCCACGGTGGGCTGTGGGGCACGATTCTATACTGTCTCTTCTTAAGACGAGTTGGGTTAAAGTTGGGTCATGTGGTGATCCACTGGAATTGAGACGTCATTGTCAGCTGAGAGAAAAACACACGGGCAGGAGTCAGCAAAATGAGTCCTACTTGTGACGTTCCTGCTTCAGATGGTAACAGAGATTGGGGTTTGAGTGACAGAAACTGGCTTTTCTCCCTTGGGTCAGAGGCATACTGTCTCCAAGTGCAACCCAGGAAAACTCTTGACACCAAAAAGCCTCTTGGATTACATTTGATTTCTGAGTAATCTACGGTTGACTCTAGCCCATGTTTCTCATGTACAACGTACCTCTACCCAGGGCTTCAAGGTTCTTTAAAATAATAATGTTAAAAATATGTCAGCACGTCATGGTCCCGCCTCTTCATATAATGCTTTGTTATTGTTGTTAGTTGCTGTTTGGTTGGCTCCGGTTCATGGAGACCTTGTGTATAACCGAAGGAAATGTCGCCCAGTCCCGTGCTGTTCTCGTGTGGAGACCTTGTGTATAACCGAAGGAAACGTCGCCC
>NW_004444101.1:3852896-3918896 GCF_000243295.1 Trichechus manatus latirostris | reverse complement strand
TGTGGAGACCTTGGGTGTAACCGAAGGAAACATCGCCCAGTCCCGTGCAATTCTCGTGTTTGTTTTCATGTTTAAGTCCATTTTTGAGGCCACTGTGTATTTTGAGTGCCTTCCAACCTAGGGGGCTCATCTTCTAGCACTATATCAGACAATGTTCTGTTGTGATTCACTGGCTAATTTTTGGAAGTAGATAAATAAGCCTTTCTTCCTAGTCTGTCTTAGTCTGGAAGCTCCACTGAAACCTGTCCTCTATGAGTAACCTTTCTGGTATTTGAAGTACCGGTGGGATAGCTTCCAGCATCACATCACACACAAGCCCCACAGTACGGCACACTGACGGACAGGGTGGGGAGGAAGCTTCACTTTGCAGTTTTGTATGTTCCTGGCCGTTGACTCCTTTGGCCTTAGCTTGCTTTAGCAAAAAGGCAGGTGCAGGATGTTAGCTTCATCTTCCAAATGAGGAAATTGATTCTCATTGTTGTTGGTGTTAGGTGTTGTGGAGTCGGTTCCGACTCACAGCGACCCTATGAACAACAAAATGAAACACATCCTGGTCCTGCACCATCCTCACAATTGTTGTTATGCTTGAGCCCATTGTTGCAGCCACTGTGTCAGTCCATCTCGTGGAGGGTCTTCGTCTCTGTTGCTGACCCTCGGGGCTGGTGCTCAGGTAGTTAAATGCTTTCCCAGGGCCGTGTGACACAGACGCTTGAGCCCTGCTCAGCCCTCCACGCCATTTTGTCTCCAGTGCATGGGGTGGATGGGTAAAGGCCTCTCCACGTGGGATTGAGTTTTCAGCAGGAATCCTAATTCTAGACCCGGAGTTTATGTTTCATCCCCTACTCCTCACAAAAACAAGAGTTCACTGCCAACCTCAGTACTTGGTTGAATCTCCCTAATGGTCGGGCTGCTGCGGTGATTGTCTGGGGACTCCACAAAACCATGTGTCTTTGGCAAAACCTTCAATTTGCCACTGCCTCTTCCTTGACTTCTGAAGTATTGAGGAGCCTGTTGAGAGGGGAGGCTCATTCTCTCCATGGGAAAACAGACAAGTGAAATGAGTACGTTGATTATCCAAGACAGCATCAGCAAACTTATTGCTCACCACAGGGAGTCAGTACAGAAGTTAATTGTTTACTCAGGAAATTTAAAGAATGAAAAAAAATGAGACGAGGTAAAGCAGTGGTTCATTCAAAGGGAGAAGTCTTAGAAATGCTTATATAGTCTGGTCACCTTTTAGACACTTTGTTACAGAAAATTTCAAACATACACAAAAACACATAAAATACTATAGTGTATCCTAATGTATCCAGCACTCAGCTTCGAGTATCCACCCTTGGCCAATCTGCTGCTGGCTTCTTTTTTTTTCTTTTTTAAATCTAAACTCCCTCCTACTTCCCCCTTCATGTTATTTAGAAGCAAATCCAAGTCATCACAGAAGAGCTTCTGTAAAAACTTCAGCATGTATTTCTAAAAGATAAGGACTCGTATGTTTAGGCATGATGGTGTTTTTGTGTGGCTATGTTAAAAATTCCTTAATATCATCAAGTATCAAGTCACACAATGTTGACTTACTTTTGTTTACATTTTGTTTGCTTGAATCAGAATCCAAATAAGGTCCACACAATCTGATGGACTGATGTTTTGTAAATCTTTTTCAATTTATGCATTTCCCCTCCCTATTTTTTATTCTGTACAGTTTATCTGTGGAAAAAATATCCACGGCGTAGTTTATTTTGTGTTTTATTATCATATGATAAGTTGAGAAGAGGAGCAAAGAAAGATGGTCTGGGACCAGTGTAACTATCTTAGGTTTTTGATAAATGTGGTTTCTTAGGGCACTTTTCAAAACGGGGAATACAGAAGAAAAGTTCAGGTTATGTGCTTTCTGGTTCTTCTCTGTGCTTGGTTAAAGCTCAGGTTTTAACTCTCTTTGGCTCTCTGAGATATATTTAATTCCCAACTTTTCAGAAGAGCCTCTGAAGATGAAAGTCAGAAATACAAAGCTCTCAGGAGGGTCAGGAAGGGGCCTCAAGAAGTAACAGTAATAATAAATAATACTGACTGGACATCAGCACTGGGCTCAGCCCTCTAATGGATCGTGACACATGTTCTTCTTGACCAGGGCCCTTTCAGCATGACAAAACGATGCAATCTGACAAGGACCTCACGTTGTCTTGAAGCACTCACCCCTCTTCCCGCTGCTCTGAAAACTCCACAGGGACAAGATCAGAGATGAGTCGTTTATCTCCTGTTGTTGTTGCTGGTTGTTGTCAAATCAGCTCCGAGTCACGGCCACCTTATGTACCACATGAACCATCGCCTCGACCTGCGCCATCGTCGTGATTGCTGGTATGTTTAAGGCAATACTTCACCTCCAGTACCTTGCAAATAATAGGCTTCTTATCAATAGTTAACAAATATTTGCCATTAGTGGTTTATTAATCCACTCGTTTGGAAAAAAAAAAAAGGGAGATGAGATGAAATTCATTTTTATCACCCACCTGTGCCAAAATAGATATTAAAAGGTCAAAAAGACATCCATTTCCTATCATGGTAAACTACGCTAATAACTCCTACTGAGAACCACTTCTAAAAATCTGGATAAAATATATTTTAAAAATCAGTTTAAAGGTACAGGAAACTACTAAAACAAGAGGCATTGGGGGTTCAAGATCCTGGAAAGAAGGAAAATCAAGAGAAATGAGCCCAATATTTGGCTCCTCTTCCTGCTTTGAGGCATTCTTATCATTGGCTGAGAAGCGTCAGCAACCTCATGGGACTGAGGGGACAAAAACTAGAGTGAGCACCTACCAGAGTGGAGGGAACTGATCGAGATCCCCAGCATTTAGCTGGAGTCATGAGGAACTACATTCTAAGAGTAAGGGCTCAGTGGAAATAGTTCAGACTTCCTAAAGACTGGGTCAGCTCAATCCCAGCTGATGTTCGGTGACCTTCTCTCTCTCCAGGTAGCTATCAGAACAAAAATAAAGCCTCTTCAGAGGAAAATAATACCATCCAGAACCTCAAATTATGCCTATAATTTTTCATACATAATCTCTAATATTCAATCAAAACTTACCAGACATACCAGAAACAATACTAAATGACCCCAAAACAAAGAGAAAAACAGATTATAGAAATAGATCTAAAGAAGTTACAGATATAAGAGTTATCAAAGACTTTAAAATGATTCTGATTAACATGTTAAAAAATTAGCTGACAACATGAATCTTTTCAACAAAGCACTGAAAATTATGAAAAATAATCAAATGGAACTGGAAAATAAAATAACTAAATTAAGAAATTAATGGAGCCCTGGTGGTGCAGTAGTTAACAGCTCATCTGCTAATCAAACAGTCAGTAGTTCAAATCCACCAGCTGCTCCTTGGAAACCCTATGGGGCAGAAATTATTAGATGGATTTAATAGTAAGTCAGACACAACAAAAGGGAATGTTAGTGGACTGAAAGATGAGTCAGTAGAAAATAGTCAGAAAAAGGCACTTAGAGGCAAAATTACGACAAATATAGAAAAAGAATATAAAATAAATGTGAGATATGGTGAAAAAGTCAAATATACATGCATTGGAGTTCTAGAACATGAGAAAGAGAACAGCACAGAATATTTTAAGATATATTGACTGAGTATATATTTATATATTTTCCCAAATAGTAAAAGCATCAATCCACAGAGTCAAGAAATGTCATGAACTCCAAGGAGAATAAATAAAAAGAAAGCCACCGCTAGGTATATCATAGTAAAACTGCTGCAAACCAAGGACAGAAAGAAAATCTTGAACTGAGGATACAAGTGGGACAGATACATTATTTTCAAAGAAGCATAAACGAAATTTCCAGCTGTCTTCTCATAAACAATGGAAGTCAGAAGACAATGGAATGATACCTTCCACACAATAAAAGGAAATAATTACCAACATGGGATTCTATACTCAGAGAAGATGTCCTCAAAAATAAAGTTAAAAGAAAAACATTTTCCAATAAAATCTGAGAAAAATTGCAATCAAAACAGACAAACTAAAGGTAACGTTCAAGCAACTTCCTCCAGCCAAAAGAAAGTTATCCCAGATAGAAGGATGGAAATGAAGGAAGGAATAACAAAAAAGGGTAAATATATGGCTAAATCTAAACGGCTATTGAGTGTATAAACCAAAAACCAAACCCATGGCCATCGAGTCGATTCTGACTCATGCAATCCTATAGGACAGAGTAGAACTGCCCCATAGGGTTTCCAAGGCTGTGATCTTTACGGAAGCCGACAGCCACAACTTCCTCCTGTGGAGCGGCTGGTGGGTTCGAACTGCCGTAAAGCAGCCAAGCCCTTAACCACTGTTCCACCAGGGCTCCTCACTGAGTGTATAGCACAATGATATTCATTGTTGGTCTAAAAAATATGTTGAATTAAAATACATGACAAATAGTAGTGTGGAAGTAAATGGAGTTAAAGTATTCTCAGGCCCTTGCATTTTACTGAAAGTACTAACACAAAATTTGAACATGTTATCAGGAGGGACCACTCCCTGGAGAAGGACATCATGCTTGGTAAAGGAGAGGGTCAGCGAAAAAGAGGACGATCCTCAATGAGGTGGATTGACACAGTGGCTGCAACAATGGGCTCAAGCATAGCAACAATTGTGAGGATGGCGCAGGACTGGGCAGTGTTTTGTTCTGTTGTACACGGGGTTGGTATGAGTCGGAGCAGACTTCACAGCACCTAAGAACAACAACAGGTAAAACAACACCCGTTCTGTTAGTTTGTGGCGTTACGGTGGCTTGTGTGTTGCTGGAAGCTATACCGTTAGTATTTCAAATACCAGCAGGCATGGTGGATAGATTTCAGCAGAGCTTCTAGACTGATATAGAGTAGGAAGAAAGGCCTGGTGATCTAATTCTGAAAATTAACCAATGAAACCCTTATGGATCACAGAGAATATTGTCTGATGTAGTGCTGGAGGGGCCCTGGTGGCACACTGGTGAAGAGCTCGGCTGCTAACCAAAAGGCTGGCAGTTCAAAAACACCAGCCGCTCCTTGGAAACCCTGTGGGGCAGTTCTACTCTGTCCTACAGGATTGCTATGCGTCAGAATCGACTTGACGGCAACGGGTTTGGCTTGTGTATTTGTTGTATAGTCCCAGAAGATAAGCCCCCTACACTGGAAGGCATTGCCTTATGGCTGCAGCAATGGACTCATGAGGATTGCACATTTTGTTGTGTTGCCCGTAGGGTCGCTGTGAGCTGGAGCTAACTTGACAACAGCTAACAATAACAACACACGAGAGGAATGAATCGTACAGACATAACAGGGAGCAAAAGATGTCAGATCCTCTCTCTGCTTTCATAGCAGTTTCAGACGAGGTGAAACCTACATGTGGTGTTAAAAGCCAGACGAATGGCTACCCCCGGTGAGAGAGGGGGTAGGGACTGGAAGGGACACCAGGGACACTCTGGATTCCAGGTAATGCTCTATTTCCTTACCTGGGGGTGATTACTCAGGTACGTCCACCCAGGTGGTTACACAGGTACACCAAAACTCGAGAAGCCATAACCTTACGACTTGGCACTGTTCTGCACGGAAGTTAAACTTCAATGAGAGTGTATTTAACAAAATAACAGAGGCCAAGGTCCATTTTTCTGTTATGGTTATGTAACGGCAGATATTCCAGGAAACGTGTTTTTAAAAACAGGATCTGGAGAACAGATGATGTCATTCCGTTAGAACAGTGCTCTGAGACAGCGCCAGCGATTTTAGGAGTGGGATTAAGTGGCAAGGCTAGCGCAGTGCCGGCAGGTGATGGGAGGGGAGGTGCTCACATTGGCAGGGACCCAGTGTGGGGCCTGGGTAGGGGGCGGGAGCAGGTGCGCACCCTACTCCTTTCCCAAAGGCCACCAGGAGATGTGCTCCCTACAGGGCAGGGCGTAAAACGTGGAGAAGAGCAAACGTGACCTTCTCCTCTCCTTCAGGAGCTGGCTGAGCACAGCAGGATGCTCGGCCACGTCCGTCTCCCTGAGGAGGTGACCTTATTCCCTCATTTGTTTGCTCGGACTTGCTGGCCAGGCTAAGTCGACCAGTTGATCTTATCAAACCCGTGAACCCTGTGGCCCACAGAAACCCGCTAAGAACTCATTGCTGTTGAGTTGATTCCAACTCACAGCGACCCCATGTGTTACAGATTAGAACTGCACTCCATCGGCTTTTCTTGGCTGTAATCTTTACAGAAGGGGATCGCCAGGCCTTTCTTCCTGTACCACCCAGGAACCGATTAACCACTAAGATGAGCCTTATGTCTCAGACTTGAGGTCTATGCAGGGGCCCTCAAGCCGAGGCCAACTTGGACCAGACATGACAAGCAGGCGCTTAGCTCAGCTGAGTTAAGACCCCCCATTCCTTGCTCCCAAACTCACTTTTAGATTGGATCACTCTTCCTCCAAGCAGGAGTGATGAGGGACAGAGGGAGGCAGGGGCATCCTGTTAACAGGGCTCCCTCAGAGGGGCAGGCTGCACCAGGGTTGGGAAGAAGGGAGTCCCACCTTCGAGGAAGTGGTTTTCTTGTCCCCATGTACCTGTGACTTTGCGGCTGCAGTACTGCTGGAGGGACGGTTCTTCTCAGTCCACTCCATCCAATTCCGCATGGACGAGTCCTCTTGTACGGAAGGGGCTGGCCTCTTGCTGGGGGGGGTGGGGGGGTGCAGAGATGAAGTCAGAGGCTTTGCCCGAGGGACGTAGGCAAGCCGCTAGACAGCTCAGCCTCCGCTCTTTCCCAGTTAAGGGGGTTGGAGGTATGGCCCCTGGGGGTCTCCTGGCTCTGAATGCCTGACCCCACAGCAGGGGAATAGCTCCATCTCTCCCTGCATGGGCTCCTCTGTGTAGATGTTTCTTTCCTGTCCACAGACGGGCAGTGGCCAAGTTTTCTCAGGGGCACTTCTTGAATAACTACGTTTTTCACAGTGTTTCAAAAATTGGCTGGACTTGGGAGTTGAGCTCGCTGGGTTTATGAACTCTGCGCCACATTCCGTGGAAACTTCTTGGGGCCATGACAGCTTTTCATAAGGGAAACTCTCCTGAGCTGGGCAGCCACAGTGGTCTCAATGGTGCGGTTTGTAGAAGAGTTTTTAATTAAGCGACGCTCACCCACTGTGCACTATTGTGCTGAGTCCTAATCCTGAGAATTAAGTGGCTAATGGTGAGTAATACCTCTCGCTGCTCTCTATAATAGTTCTGTTCTTCAAGGGCCTGTTTTGTTCTGTTTTTTTAGAAGGAGGTATTATACAATATTTATGTAATAGAGTGCCGCTGGAATTCCAATAGGTAATAGGATAACAAAGGCCTGCCTCTTGAAAACACTACTTTTTCCCTCAGTTATGACCTTGCTATTTCAGGAAATTACCAAGGCTCCAACTATTTTAACTTTATATCTGCAGATTACTTAATATCATACAGGTCTACGGGAGTGCGTGAAGGAGAACGTTGAGGCAGCTGGTTCAACTTCTTGTTTTACAGGTGGGGAAGCTGAGGCGCAGAGACCTTGAGCTGCTTCAGAAAGGCACAGAACTCTTAAGTGGCAGTGTCGGGCCAGACTCCAGCTCTTCAGACGCCCAGCCCACGGAAGCGGGCGTGAATTGGAAGGAAGCGTCCACGTGCAAGCCCTCCGCTTCATCTTCATTACGAAGGCTGCTGTCAACAAGCACAAGTGAACGCCTAAGCCGCTTCCTCTTGCTTCACGCCGTTCAAAAAAAAATCAATACACTGTCCTCTCCTGTCTGCGTGAGGTTGGCAGAATGAGACCAGCTGCGATCAGAAAGCAGAAAACCTCCCTGAAGAAAACCACACGATCAACAGTCAATGCCAGCTCAAGCCCCACCTGCTGGACCCCCCCACGGAACCCACACGCTCTCTGGGGTGAAAGGCTGTTTTCTCTCCGGGAGGGAGGACATTCGGAGTGAGCTGCTGAGCCGCGAACTCTGTGATTCTCAAGAAGTGTGTGTCTGAGTGTCCATCTTGGGCAGCAGCTTCTGAGCCCGGCGGCTGCAGGAGGGGTCTGTGGAGCTTACATGGGGGTCAGGCTTGGTGGAGGGGTTCACGCCCTGTGTGGACATGGTACCTACAGCCTCCCAATCCCCTCTTATCCAAGAGTCCACGATCCTGTGAGTACCCTGGCCAGACCTGCATGACCATCTGTGAGGTTTGCAGCCCCGTTTATGAGATGAAGGCTAATACCACCAGGGGCAGGCTCCGTGCTGGGCCGTGACATAAAGGGCACACTGCGGCTCTCAGGCTGGCCCTCGGCTTGGGGGACACTGTGCGCTGAGCTCCTCTCTGACCGAGGTGGTTCTCGATGCTGCTCCGCGTTCCTTTCTTCTCCTTCTCCAGGGCGTTCTCTGACCAGCATTCCCTTCCTCTGCTTCCAGCCCAGCGGGGTCTCCAGGTTGGCAGGGTCTCTGGCCTGGCGGGGTCTCCGGCCCGGCAGGGTCTCCAGGCAGCCAGCGAGGTGTCCAGCCCAGCGGGGTCCTTGGTTCTGCTACTGCAGGGCTGGGTTTGTTTCCCAGCCAGAGTGGGTGGAAGGTGGACCATCCAGCTGGTGAGCTTGCTCGGCCTCTCAGGCACTACCACAGAGCTGCCATCCACGCGTGGGTCACCCAAGACCCAGCCTTCTGGCACGAGTTCTGGGAGGGACTTCAGAGATCACTTCTCCAGTCCCTCACTTTGCAGACAGGAAGCAGGGGCACCAAGAGCTCACACAGAGGAAGGGGCCAACTCACGGCTGCCTGACCCTGCTCTGGAGTTACAGCCAGGACGGGGGCCGCTGCCTGTCCTTCTGTCATTTCCAGACGGGCTTCCACTCTGTGCCCCACAGCTGCGGTCGTGGGGTGCAATGTGGCATCGCTATCATTTTTGTCTGTTCCTAAAGTCTACAACCCGCTACCCGCCTGTCAGCTTGTTGTACTGCTGTGGCTTACATATTGCTGGAAGCTACGCCACTGTGTTTCAGATACCGGCGGGTCCCCCATGGTGGACAGCTTTCAGTAGAACTTCCTGACTAAGACTGGGAAGAAAGGTCTGGAGATCTACTTCCAAAAATCAGACAGTGAAAACCTTATGGACCACAGAATATTGTCCAAGACTTAGACTCACTTACTCTGGATGCCTCATCGGGAGGACCAATCTCTGGAGAAGGTTGTCATGTTTAGTAAAGCAGAAGGCTACCGAAGGCAAGGGAAGCCCTCAGTGACATGGATTGACACCCTGGCTGCAACAATGGACCCAGACTAACCCATGATCAAGAAATGGTGCAGACTCACGGGCCTGGCAGAGACTGGAGAAACCTCAAGAGTATGGTCCCCGGACACCCTTTTAGCTCAGTAATGAAGTCACTCCCGAGGTTCACCCTTCAGCCAAAGATTAGAAAGCCCCATAAAACAAAACAAGACTAATGGGGCACAACAGTCCAGGGACAAGGACTAGAAGGCAGGAGGGGACAGGAAAGCTGGTCACAGGGAACCCAAGGTTGAGAAGGGAGAGTGTTGACATGTCGTGGGGTTGTTAACCGTTGTCATAAAACAATACGTGTACTAACTGTTTAATGAAAAACTATTTATTCTGTAAACCTTCATTGAAAGTACAAAAAAGAAGGAACGGTGCAGGACGAGGCAACATTTCGCTGTGTCGTGTACAAGGTCTCCGTGAGCGGGTCCCACTTGATGGCAGCTAACAAGAATGACGGAAGTCTCCAACGGTAGGCAGCAGTTTTCACACTCAGAACAGACACGTGACTTGCACACACAAGCATGGTAAACCTTCTAGAGAAGTGTTAGTCTACGGTACTCCGGGACAGAGGCCCGCCGCTGAGGCAGGCCGGGAAAGCTGCGGCAGTCAGGGCCCACGTGACGTGGCTCACCGGGATCATCTGTCTCACGGCCGCGCCAACAGGGCAGGTCCCTTTCTGAGCTTGGGCGCCCACAGATGTGGATGGTCTCATACCACCACCCCGGAGTAGAGACCAGCTCTGTGAACACCTTCTGGAATGGAGGGAAGGAGGGAGAGTCGTGCTGGCTGAGCACTGGGGACTTGCCGCAGGCTGCCCTCGGGCTGCAGAGGAATGATTTCCCCTAATGTTGTTGGTGTAACTGCAATGAGGGAACAGAGACCTTAGTTCACGGTCCTCGTCACACAGTCACGGGGCAGTGCAAGGATCCACCCAGGAGCCCTGCTGCTGTCCCCCTGTCTGCTCTTCCTCCTCTCCTTAACCTACTTATCTGGAGCTCTACTGAGCCTTGCTGACATCCCCAACGTGAGCGGCGCCCAGGCCTCAGATTCTTGCAGGAACAATGAACCACAGTAACTAAGATGAAGTAGCTTGATCGCATGATCCTTGGCTATTGCTCACGTGTTAACTCCTGAGAATTAAAATCCACTCATTATATCATATCAACCTTCTTTAGCTTTTTTCTTTTTTTCTGTTTTAGGTTTACAGAAAGTTTGCGCAGAAAGTGCAGAGAAGTCTCACGCCCGTCTTCTCCCCACGCGCGGTTTGTTCCTGTTACTTTCCTGCCTTCCTGTGGTGCACTTGTTACAATTGATGAACCAGTATGGCTCCATTAGTATTAACTGAAGTCTGAAGTTTACTTAGGGCTCACTCTGTGTTGTACAGACCTGTAGGTTTTGACAAATGCGTCACGTCATGTGTCCACCTCTACAACATCATCCAGAATAGTTTCACTGCCCTAAAAACGCCCTGTGCTCCACGTACTCAACCCTCCTCCCTCCCCCGAAACCCCTGGCACCCACTGTTCGTTTCACTGTTTCCTTAGTTCTGTCTTTTCCAGAAGACCTTACAGTTCCTTAGCCTAATTTTAACAAGAGTTGCTCTGTTGTTCTAGAATAAGTACGAGCTCATGTGGCCAATGGCTCCTCATGACAAGGGTGTTACTGAGGTGTTTTTCCTTTTCCCCAATACTTTATGAGAAAGGGAGAAAGAAAGAGAGGAGAATGCTTACATAATGGTGCCTTGTTCATCTCTTTAACTAAAAGTGTTGTTGTTGTTGTTAGGTGCCGTCCTGTCGATTCTGACTCATAGTGACCCGTGTACAACAGAACGAAACACTGCCCGGTCCTGCGCCATCCTCACAATCATTGTTATGCTTAAGCCCATTGTTGGAGCTACTGTGTCAATCCACCTCCCCGAGGGTCTTCCTCTTTTTTGCTGAGCCTCTACTTTATCAAGCATAATGTCCTTCTCCAGGGACTGATCCCTCCTGATGTCCAAAGTATGTGAGACGTAGTCTTGCCATCCTTGCTTCTAAGGAGCTTTCTGGCCATATTTTTTCCAAGACAGATTTGTTCATTCTTTTGGCAGTCTATGCTATATCCAAAATTCTTCGCCAACACCGCAATTCAAAGGCGTCAACTTTTCCTCAGTCGTACTTATTCATCATCCAGCTTTCACATGTATATGAAGTGATTGAAAACACCATGGCTTAGGTCAGGCTCACCTTCGTCTTCAAGGTGACATCTTTGCTTTTAAACACTTTAAAGAGGTCTTTTGCAGCAGATTTGCCCAATGCAATATGTCTTTTGATTTTTTGACTGCTGCTTCCATGGGTGTTGATAGCAGATCCAAGCAAAAAGAAATCCTTGACAACTTCGATCTTTTCTCCATTTATCATGATGTTGCTTCTTGGTCCAGTTGTGAGGATTTTTGTTTTCTTTATGTTGAGATGTAACCCATACTAAAGGCTGCGGTCTTTGATCTTCGTCAGTAAGTGCTTCAAGTCCTCTTCACTTTCAGGAAGGAAGGTTGTGTCATCTGCATAACGCAGGTTGTTAATGAGTCTTCCTCCAATTCTGACGACATGATCTCCTTCATATAGTACAGCTTCTCAGATTATTTGCTCAGCATACAGACTGAATAACTATGGTGAAGGTTACAACCCTGATGCACACCTTTCCATACTTTAAAACGCACAGTATGCCCTTGTTCTGTTTGAAAGACTGCCTCTTGATCTATGTACAGGTTCCTCAAGAGCACAATTAAGTCTTCTGGAATTCCCATTCCTCAAAATGTTATCCATAATTTGTTATGATGCACACAGTTGAATGCCTTTGTGTAGTCAATAAAACACAGGTAAACATCTTTCTGATATTTTCTGCTTTCAACCAGGATCCATCTGACATCAGCAGTGATATCCCTCGTTCCACGTCCTCTTCTGAATCTGGCTTGAACCTCTGGCAGTTCCCTGTTGATATACTGCTGCAGCTGCTTTTGAATGATCTTCAGCAATATTTTACTTGTGTGTGATATGAATGATATTGTTCTATAGTTTCCATATTCGATTGGATCACCTTTCTTGGGAATAGGCATAAATATGGATCTCTTCCAGTCAGTTGGCCAGGTAGCTGTCTTCCAAATTTCTCGGCATAGATGAGTGAGCACTTCCAGAACTGCATCCAGTTTTTGAAACATCTCAGTTGATATTTCATCAATTCCTGGAGCCTTGTTTTTTGCCAGTGCTTTCAGTGCAGCTTGGACTTCTTCCTTCATTACCATCGGTTCCTGATCACATGCTACCTCCTGAAGTGGTTGAACGTCGACCAGTTCTTTTTGGTATAGTGACTCTGTGTATTCCTTCCATCTTCTTTTGATGCTTCCTTCATCATTTAATATTTTTCCCCTAGAATCCTCCAACATTGCAACTTGGGACTTGAATTTTTTCTTCAGTTCTTTTAGCTTGAGAAATGCAGAGTGTGTTCTTCCTTTTCGGTTTTCTAACTCCAGGTCTTTACACATGTCATTATAATACTTTGTGTTCCCGAGCCGTCTTTTGAAGTCTTCTGTTCAGCTCTTTTACTTCATCATTTCTTCCTTTCTCTTTAGCTACTCTATGTTCAAGAGCAAGTTTCAGAGTTTCTTCTGACATCCATTTTGGTCTTTTCTTTCTCTCCTGTCTTTTTAATGACTTCTTGCCTTCTTCATGTATGATGTCCTTGATGTCATTCCACAACTTGTCTGTTCTTTGGTCATTGGTGTTCAATGTGTCAAGTCTATTCTTGAGATGGTTTGTAAATTCAGGTGGGATATAATCTCGTGGACTTGTTCTAGTTTTCTTCAGTTTCAACTTGAACTTGCATATGAGCAATTGATGGTCTGTTCTACAGTTGGCTCTTGGCCTTGTTCTGACTGATAATATTGAGCTTTTCCATCATCTCTTTCCACAGATGTAGTCGATTTGATTCCTGTGTATTCCATCTGGCAAGGTCCATGTGTATAGTCACCATTTATGTTGGTGAAAAAAGGTATTTGCAATAAAGAAGTTGTTGATTTCCGGCATCTTTTCTATCACCAAGGCCATATGTTCCAACTACTGACCCTTCTTCTTTGTTTCCAACTTTCACATTCCAATCACTAGTAATTATCAATGCATCCTGATTGCATGTTCGATCAATTTCAGACTGCAGAAGTTGATAAAAATCTTCAATTTCTTCATCTTTGGCCTTAGTGGTTGGTTGGTAAATTTGAATAATAGTCGTATTAACTGGTCTTCCTTGTAGGTGTATGGATATTATCCTATCATTGAAAGCATTGTACTTCAGGATAGATCTTGCAATATTCTCTTTGACAATGAATACAATACTATTCCTCTTCAAGTTGTCATTCCTGGCATAGTAGACCACATGATTGTCTGATTCAAAATGGCCAATACCAATCCATTTCAGCTCATTAACACCTAGGATATGGATGTTTATGTGTTCCCATTTCATTTTTGACGATTTCCAATTTTCCTAGATTCATACTTCATACATTCCGTGCTCTGATTATTAATGGATGTTTATAGCTGTTTTTTCTCATTTTGAGTCATGCCACATCAGCAAATGAAGTTCCTGAAAGCTTGACTCCATCCATGTCATTAAGCTCAACTCACTTTGAGGAGGCATCTCTTCCCCAGTTGTCTTTTGAGTGCCTTCCAGCCTGAGGGACTCATCTTCTGGCACTATATCGGACAACGTTCCACTGTTATTAAGGTTTTCACTGGCTAATTCTTTTCAGAAGTAGACCGCCGGGTCTTTCTTCCCGGCTTGTCTTACTTAGTCTGGAAGCTCAGCTGGAACCTGTCCGCCATGGGTGACCCTGCAGGTATTTGAATACCAGTGGCATAGCTTCCAGCATCACAGCAACATGCAAGACCCCACAGTACGACAAACTGACAGACACGTGGAGGGGGGGAATTTAATTAAAGAAAATTAATTTCCTGTTTGAAAAATGTGGTGTTAGGCTCTGGAGACCCAAGTTATTGGGCATTTCAATCTTGACATTTGCATCCAGACAGTTTGCAAAGGGTACAAGTAGAAAAAGCTGTAAACCCAATCAACTGCTACCTGATATTCTGAGTGGAGTATTCTTATGTTTGTTGCTGGTGAGGGGAACTTTGGTCTTTGGAATCATGGGTTCTTGACATGGTATCTCTTCACCTGTGACTCGCCTTCTTCACAAATCTCTCGAGGCACCACGTTTTAATAACAAGGCGATGGCTTATATAGCTCACAACGAGACCACATACACGTGTCACCAAAGAGTTGCCTCACTACGACCACAGCTGCCTCCCTTGGGGGCACCTTGTCATCCAGCTGGGACTCTGCTGACCATTCCAAATGTGAAAATGCTTTCAGGGGGCTGGAATCTGTGGGGCTTGCATCCTGCATTCCCAAGGGCTAACTTCTTCCAACCTACAAATGCAGCTGGGGCAGCCCCATAGCAGTCACCCCAGATTTCATTTCTGACTTGTTCCCCTCTAACGCATGGCACAGTGCCTATGATGGGCATCCTTGCCACAGTGATGCTCACTCACACTCCTGTCTATCTATACCCACCGCCATCACCCCATGGACCAATGGCGGCTTTCCTGCTGGACTTCCAAGCTACCTGACTGCTGGGAGGACATACACTTACTGTCCAAACAACGACATTTCTGGGAGTAAAGAGGACACTATAAATGATTAAAATATGTGAATTTTGAAATATTTATTAATTGACCAATGAATTGATTATTTTCTATTGCTGGATCCATAAAATAGTTCTATTAATAAATGGGTTTCAAAAATTAAATTCTTGTTCTGCACAATGTATGTCTGTGCAAAACAGCTAACTTTATCTCAGTGTTGCACTTCTAGATTGACTTGCATTCACAATAGTATCAGATGATTCACCTTCAAGAAGATGAATTTCCCAAGGCTTCCCTTTGACTCCATAAATTAAATTTTAAAAACTTGAACCATTTATTGAAATTAACTGAATGGATTTTCTGTTTGAAGCACCTGTTCACATTGACTCAAAAAAATGAAAAGCTAGCGTCTTTCAACTGTTTGTGAAGTTGTGAAGCGTTAATAGAGCCAACAGATCATCAGCCTTGCCTCATTCTTCATACATGCACCTGAAAACTTAGAATTTAAAATGAGCAAAGTTAATTTAGAAGAAGCATCAATTGATCTAAATGAAAAGTCATGCTTCACAAAGTATATGTAAATGAACCTCTCCATCTGCATCCATTACATTATGATTTTGAATCACGGTTTTTGTTTTTTTCTTTCCAATGACAGCTCACTGTTTAAAGTAGATGCTGATACTTTTTCAGCAGATTTGTATCTTCTGATTTTCATGGATTCAGGGTTATCACCGTGACCCTCATGTTGAGTGGCACATGTCAACAAACACTTTAAGTGGGCTACGTATTCATCACCAACTTTATTGAGAAACAAATGTAGTACTTAGGTTTTCATGAAGTGGGTACTTTTTGAAGATTATTGTGCCGAAAGGATTTATTGCAAGTGGAAAAGTGTTGCCAAGCAATAAATAAGTTGTTGCAGACTCACTCCCTTCAGGAAATAGCAAGGCCACCGAAGCAAGAGCCTTTAGACTGGTTTCTCTCTCTAGCAGAACTGCTCAGCCTTTATTTCCAGACACCTGCTTCCTCTACCCTTAACTTATATTTTCTCGTGTTTCCCCTGCCCAGTAGCCTGGTGATTGGGCATCTCACAGTCTACAGTAAGAGCCAGAGGCCGTGACACAATTGTCTAGTTTGCCAAGTGGCCAGTGGGGGCAGCAACATTGACTATTCTCCCACCATCGTCCCAACAGGAAGGATTGGGTTTCCCTACTGCCTGCACCTGAGCATTGCACCTGGACACTGCACCTGGGCACCCTTCCCTTTCAGATGTGAGTGTCTGTATGCTGTTCTTGAAAAGGAGATGCTAGTTACTATCACCTAGAACCCCCACCATCAGTCAGTTTGCCATACCTTGGTACCGTACTTGCATATTGCTGTGATGCTGGAAGCTATGAAACCAGTATTTCAAATAACAGCAGGGTCACCCATGGTGGACAGGTTTCAGCAGAGCTTCCAGACTAAGACAGACTAGGAGGAAAGACCTGGGAATCTACCTCTGAAAAATTAGCCAATGAAAACCCTATGGAACACAACAGAACATTGTCGGACTTTGGACACATCATCAGGAGGGATCAATCGCTAGAGGAGGACACAGTGTTTGGTGAAGTAGAGGGCCATCAAGGCGGAGCAAGACCCTCAGTGAGATGGCATGGCGCAATAGACACAATGACGTCCTGGAACATGCCAGCGATTGTAAGGATGACACAGGACTGGACAACGTTTCGTTCTGCTGTGCATGGGGTCACCGTGCGTCGGAATCTACAGGACAGCAAACTAACCACAGCATAAGCTAGAAAGATCTGGGGACAGAGAGGTGGTGATCGCGGGTTGTTTCTCTGATCTAATCGTGTTAAAGTGAGAACTTTGTTTTGTGCGTAAGGTCCCCCACGCTTCTGGGTGAGACCGTAGCCAGGGTGAGAAGCACAAAATAGAGGTCCACCAGACCAGTCACATACGTTAATGTGGCTATCAGTACAACATTTCGTTACAGACAAAAAGTCTGGGGCAAAGACTCCCTAGATGGGGCCGGGTACATCACCCATGAGCTGTCCTGCCAATCTGGGACTCATGGTCACATGGGCAAGAGCCAGCCACAGCACTGGTTACCTCCTGGTCTCCACTCCCTGCCATGAACTAATGGCCAAATGGCACCCACTGACCACAGCGTGCTTAAGCACCAACTGCCCATCTCCCTCCAACACTGTCTCACTCTTCTCCACTCCCTGCCCCGAACCCAGCTGGTTCACATCAGACTTGACCCCCTGGTGCTCCCAGGGGTCCCAGCCCCCCAGGGGACAGGGACACAGGTCTTGGAGGGGGACACTGCCACTCGAAGTGCTGGTACAAGGACCCAGAGAGCACCTAGGAGACCTTGCTCTCCACTTGCTGGCGGCAGAGGACTGCTGAGCAGCCCCTGGGTGGGGGGGCTCTGCATGCTGGTTGGGGTGGTAGGAATCAGGCCCGGTAGGAATCCACCTTTATCCCCCTCCACCGGCGTGCCTCAGAGGGTCGCAGACCCAGCGCTCGCACTCACAGTGAGACTCACAGTTGTCTTGTCCTCACGGCCGGCCTGCAGCCTGCACCAGTCAGCTCTGACAAACCACCAAACTCCATGCTTGGTGATGTACAAGTGCAACAGACACCCTGTGACCCCATGCCCCCCTACTCCCCCCAGCCTCCAGCAGTGGGCTGACTGTTGGCACCAGGAGCATGGGAACTGGGGGTTAGCCCGCTCCTAGGGCTGGGCACCAACATGGGCCAAGGCAGGACCACAGACAAGGCTCCCGGCTCCCGGCCCCTTGTACTCTCTGCCCTATCACAAATACCATCACAAAGGCAATTTTCTCCCTCCTTAAACACCAGAGGGAATTTCAGTCCTGGCCTGAACATGGGAAACAGGTTCCGTGTTGACTTCAAGTCCAAGTGCAGGCTGAATTCAGTCGGGACCAAGTTCACTCAGCCACAGGGGCATACCAGGGCAGAGAGGGTGGGTGCTGGGGGCTCCAGCGGGCTCAAGGGATGCACCCTCTCCCCAGGCCGAGGCGGGCCGAGCCCCTCAGGCCACACTCTGCAGAAAATACACTCTTGTCTCTCATCATTCAGCGGCTGGTGAAGGTCCTGTGTCTGGAAGTGGGAGGGCACAGGTGGGGGAAGTGGGACTGGGGGCAGCAGGAAAAAATAGATGGGAACCCAAGCTCTGATGCCAGTGGGGCCTTGTGGGTTTCTGGCCTGGATCATTGAGATTGAGGGTGATGAGAACACCTGGATCTGCCGCCCCGCTAGGATCTCGGCCAGGATCCCGCATCGCACTGTGCCAAGCCTAGCTGGCCTTCCCAAGCCCCAGGTGGCCTGTCCCCGAGTCAGCAGATACTGATGAGGGTGACTTTGCAGAATGGATGCCAAATCCCAAAACACCCAGTGATGGCCCGTTAGCTCCGAAGGATGAGGGGCCCTCAGATCTTCCTGTTCATTGATGGGAAACTGAAGCCCAGAGATGGGGTGTGCCTTGTCCCAGGACCCCAGGAAGGAACAGAGCTGAGGCCAATTGTCCAGCACAGTAGCTCAGAGCATGGATTCCAGAGCCAGAAGGCCTGAGTCCACATCCCATCCTACCCGCAAAAGGCCCTGCTCTTCTCTGTGCCTCAGTTTCTCCCCATAAGTGGGGGTGGAGTAGCACTTCCTCCCGGGATTACCATGAGTGTGAAGCCCCAGGGACACCGGCAGGAGGTGCTCCAAGCAAGCCTGGGTTTCTCCTCAACTTAAAATGTAGGAATCTGAGGCTCAGAGGGGTTAATTGCATACCCCGGGCTACATAACTCTAAGTACCCTAGGTTGGATTTGAACCGCAATCTTAGCGATGGTTGAAGAGCACCCACTGCACCCCATTGCCACAAACCCTGGGTGGGGGACTCAGCTCTCAAAAACAGAGCCAGCCCAAGGAGGGCCGACCAGGGGCTGTGCAAGCCTTCCTATAGTCAGTGGATGTTTTCCATTTGCTCCTGCCTGTCCCTGGGGCAGGAGGAAGGCTCTCCACCTGAGCCTGAACCGAACATGTGTCCTCGATTTCCTGCAGCACGGCTGCAACTAGGCAGGAGCATCTGAATAAGGCCGGAGAAAGGCAGTCCTTGCACTGAACACAGTGTTTATCTGCTCTCCCTCTCAGCTCGGCACTAGAACAGGAGAATGAGGATAGAAAATAAGCTCATAGCACCACAGAGGGTGTGGGCAGGGAGGCGTGGTGATGGCGGTGCAGAGGGGAGGGTGCTATTCCAGGCCAGGGTGGGAGAGAGGTAGACTCAGCATAGGGCTCCTCCATGGACATGTGTCTGCAGGAGCTGGAAGTCCAACCTCACTGCCTATCCAAGGACACAGAACCCCTTCCAGGCAGGTATTTATCTCCCCAGACAGAACCAGAGAGGGGCAGTTCTTCTGTAAAGAAGTTAAATTCAGTGATTAGAGCACACATAGTTACTGAGTGGAGGGAGAAACCCAGAGTAACTTGTGTGCCTGTTAATGTCCCAAAACAAAGCTGTCCACAGGGTCCCCATTCTGAAATCAGCTAGTCAGATCCCTGCCCCTGATGATATTTCCTTTGCCTCATGCATAAAAATGCCTGAAGATCCTTAGTTTTCCATTCATATTTCAGAAATCCTGCAACGTGAAGGAAAAAGACAGAATAAGAAAAGATAATCTGGCCCTGAAAGAAATATCCTTAGGGATAATGGAGGATAAAGCATTCATGAAACAAGAACAGGGTGCTATGGGGAGGGAATGGTCAGAGAACATGAGCAGGTCCTGGAAATGAAAGATTTGTTTGCCAAAATTGTAGAGCAAAACAAAACAACAACAACAAAAACATCTCAATAGAAATCTTGGTAGAGTTGCAGAAATCTTCCAGAAAGTAGGGCAAAGAGACAAAGAGATGGAAAACATAGCAGTGTGGAGGGTAAAGAACAATTCTCTCCTTTTAGAGAGGAAGAAACTGAGCTGATACCCATTCTGTAAGAAAGAAATCGACAGGACCAGAAGCTGGCTCTCCAAAATCTAGCTCTGTGCTTGCCTACTCACCACCCTGGCCACCTTGACTTCTGCCTGGAATCACCCCCCAGAAGGTGCATGGGTCTGTGATTTTCTTTCCTTTGCACCTCAGGGAGTGTCTTGTCCTCCCTACTAGAGCCCAGTGTGACTGACGTGGATGTGGATACTTCCTTTATACACGTTGTATCAGTTTCCTGTGGCTTCCTTGACAAATTACCACGAAGTAGGGGCTTAAAACAACAGACATTTATTCTTTCCCAGTTCAGGAAGTCAGAAATCTGAAATCTAGGTGTTGGCAGGGTTGATTCCTTCTGTAAGTGGACCCATGCCTCTCTCCTAATTCTGGTGGCTGCCAGCAACCCTTGGCTTGTGGCAGCATCACTCCAATCCCTGCCTCCGTCCTCCCATGGCCTTCCTCTCTCTGTGTGTCTCCGTGTGTTCTCCTCTTCTTACAAGGACATGGATTACTGGAGTTAGGGCCACCCTAAATTCAGGATGGTCTCATCTTGAGATCCTAAACTAATTACATCTGCAAAAACCCTGTTCCCAAATGAGGTCACATTCCAAGGTTCCAGGTGGATGTGAATTTTGGGAGGATACTCTTCAACCCACTACATACATTCTTTCATTTGGTGGAATCTCAGAGTAATTTTATTAGCCCCAAACTTTAAAGGAGGGACAATTGAATTACAGAAAGGTTATAACAGAAGCCAGGGCAGTTGGTAAGTGCAGAGGCTCGGACGTAGGTCCTCTGGGCTTGTCGTTCATGATCCTCAGGGCAGAGCAGCCCGTTCTCGAGCCAGCCTGTCCTCCATGAAACCCATTCTGCTGCTAAGCATGCTTCAGGCCCCCAATAAAGTCTTAACTAGAGGGTCAGGTCCAAGAACCCATTTAAGACCATGGAACTGAAACCTGAGCTGCTACCAAGAGCCTGTTTGGGCTTTCTCGGTTAATTATGTATCCTGTCTTTCAGGGTTTTATGGGACGTTTAAATGGAGCTGAGCTCAAACTTGCCAACCGTGGTGCAATAAAAAGAAAGACCTTCCATGATGAAAGTGCTGTGGTTGCGGCAAATGCGGAAGCAAAGGTTCTGGCAGCTTGAGGGCTGGGAGTGTTTGCAGTCATTGCCCTGTCATTACCAGTTATCCGCACATTTCCTAAAATTTAACAAGGCTAATGTTTTAGGTCTAGAAAGCTGCCCTCTCCCACATATATAGTTCCTTCCCACAAACTTTATGTAACAATCAAAGGATGATAGTAGCTTTGTGCTATTTATGAGGTCCTAATGGGTTCTCTGGAGACCTGGTGGTGCAGTGGTTGAAGTGCTTGGCTGCTAACCAAAAGGTTGGCAGTTTGAACCCACCAGCCACTCTGTGGGAGAAAGATATGGCTATCTGCTTCCCTAAAGATTTACAGCCTTGGAAACCCTGTGGGGAAGTTCTACTCTGTCCTACAGGGTCACTATGAGTCGAATTGACTCAACAGCAATAGGTTTTTTTTTTTGGTTTAATGGGTTCTCCGTACTGTCCCTGTGAAGGAGCTAAAGGAAATCCATGGTGTTCCTTTTGGGAATTTGAATTGTGAGTTTAGTAACCCAGAACCTATTTTGAGATAGGCTTTGTGGTTTTCACCACCCGTCTGTCAGTATGTTGCACTATGGCGGCTTGTGTGTTGCTGTGATGCTGGAAGGTATGTCACTAGTATTTCAGCCACCAGCAGCGTCACTCATGGTGGACAGGTTTCTGTGGAGCTTCCAGACTAAGACAGACTAGCTACCCTCTGGAAGCAAAGCCTGGCAGTCTACTTCTGAAAATTAGCCAGTGAAAACCCTGTGGATCACAGCAGAACATTGACACAGTGCTGGAAGATGAGGCCCTTAGGTTGGAAGGCACTCAGAATACACAGCAGCTGCAACCATGAACTCCAGCATACTGTGGTGCAATGAACTATTTAATATGATCCTTCTAGCCATAGTCTTTGTGACTTCCACAAATGATTGGGCTGGACTATGAAATAAGGTGCTTGTGAACCACCAAGGGGATCGGAAAGCTTGATACTAATTCATGTAAGGTGTATGGAACCCTTGTGGGGGTGAGACCATGCAAATAAAGTGTATGGAACCCTAATACGGGGATTGATGAGTTTTATCATCCCACTAGGCTTAAAGGGGGACATGGAGTGAGAGAGAGAGGAGCTGTAACAGGGAAGACAGCGAGGGATGGTGGTGTAGCCGTAGCGAGAATGATAGCGACAGAAGGCATCAGGAACTAGGAGACTGGCAGGAGGAACTGTGGGCTTCCTGGTCTACGGAGTAAGATGGTTACAGTGGGTGTGCCGACCCACAGGAAGAGAGAGCTGAGCATCTTTGGTCTTAGGCTTGCTGGCAGAGTGGGGTGCCCCCAGGCACTTATTGGTGGAGCTAAAGAGCTTTGTAACACTTCCCCATGCAGGGTAGAGGGTGGGCCAAGGGGCAGAGAGGCTAAGGGCCAGAGAGAGGCCTGCCTGCAGGTATGGCTGAGAAGAAGCTGTCCTGATGGAAGAACTGTATCCTGAATTGTCCCTGATTCTGAATTGTAACCTGTTACTTCCCTAATAAACCTCATAATCTTGAGTATTGTCTATGAGTTCTGTGTAGCCATTGCAATGAATTATCAAACCCAGCAGAGAAGTAGAGTGCCGTAGGAGGGATGACTGGTGTCACAATTAGTAAACGTTGGAGGGTGGAGGTATGTCTGACCTCCACCTCATAGGAGTCAGCTTTGGACTGTTGATGCTGATAATGATTCTCCCCCCTCATGAAGTTAGAGCAGGTCAGATGCCCCTGTGCCACCATTTTTACAAATAACAACTGTGGTGAAGATGGCACAGGACCAGACAGTGTTTTGTTCTGTTGTCCATAGGGTCTCCATGAGTCGGAGCAGACTTGACAGCAGCTAACAACAGTTAAGAAAGAGACTAATGAGTCTGTTGGACTTGGTCCCATTGTGGCATGCCGTGGTTACTCATCTTCTGTCCCACTCTTCCTGTGGAGCCCTCCCGGTTGGATGTCCAGCTTCTTCCCTGCTTTCACGGCAGCCGGAGGGTGGGAGATGGCATTTCAGAGTCAAATGGTAGTTCTGATCCTGACTTCTCGTAAAGGCAGGCTTTCCCTTTATGTTTAGACAGGAAAACCTATGTCTTTCCTTGGGCCAGGCTTCCTCTGAAGAGTCTCTTTTACAGATGACAGAACAGAGGCACTCAGACGAGACGTGTTGTAGTGCTTTGCAGGTGGAAGGAGCCTCAGCACACGCCTTAACATCTCCCTCCATTCACAGCAGACAAAACTGAAACAGGAAAGGCTGAATGCCTGGGTAGGTGTTATGGATTGAATTGTGTCCCCCCCAAAAATGTGTGTCAACTTGGCTAGTCCATGATTCCCAGTATTGTGTGATTGTCCACCATTTTGTCATCTGATGTGATTTTCATACATGTTGTAAATCCTACCTTTATAATGTTTATGAGGTGGGATTAGCAGTGGTTATGTTAATGAGGCAGGACTCAATCTACAAAATTAGGTTGTGTCTTAAATGAATCTCTTCTGAGATATAAAAGAGAGAAGCGAGGAGAGAGACATGGGGACCTCATACCACCAAGAAAGTAGAGCCAGGAGAAGAGCACGTCCTTTGGACCTGGGGTCCCTGTGCTGAGAAGCTCCTAGACCAGGGGAAGATTGATGACAAGGACCTTCCTCCAGAGCCAACAAAGAGATAAAGTCTTCCCCTGGCGGTGACACCCTGAATTTGGACTTGTAGCCTACTAGTCTGTGAGAGAATAAACTTCTGTTTGTTAAAGCCTTCCACTTGTGGTATTTCTGTTATAGCAGCACTAGATGACTAAGACAGTGGTTATCACACCAGAGATGGGCTCTGGAAATAGAACCAGGTCTTGTTCTCTGGGCATCTCTCCCCTGTACCTTTCTACATTTTGGAAAGGGGAAGGATCTCCTGTCTAGCTCTGCCTGATTCTATATCACTTGTCCAAATAGAACTCAGAGGGGCTTCAAAATACCCCTATATTCCAATTCTGTTGGTGCACACCCAAAACTTGACTCATCAGTCTTGACTGGTGTCTTGAGGATCCCCCTCCCTGCCATCACGTCCTTTGAAGAGTTTCTTCCTTGTTTATTCCCTCTGCTTTGTCTTTAGATCAGTCTCCATCATCTCACACCCAGAAGACAAGGTCCTCCAGCCCATCTCCTGCTCCAGCTCCACATGTTATGTGTTCATCCTACTCTTTGTTTTTTTTACCACTGTGGAACTGACCTTCAAACACCGCCACTTTCATCATGTCGACTCGCTCTAAAGCAACTTATAATGCCTTCTTAGAATTATAGACAGAGTTGGATGGATGGATGGATAGATAGATAGATAGATAGATAGATAGACAGACAGATAGAAGAATGGATGGACAGGTGGATGGATGGATGGATAGATGGATGGGTAGATGGTTGCTGTCGGGTTGACTCTGACTCATGGCGGCCCCACATACAACAGAACAAAATGTTGCCCAGTCCTGCATCACCCTCATGATCACTGGCATTGTTGTGGCTATTCTGCCAATTCATCTCACCAAGGGTCTCCATTGCCCTTGTTGGCCCTCTGCATCACCAAATATGATGTTCTTCTCCAGTGGATGATCCCTCTTGATGACGTGTCCAAAGCAGGTGAGTTGGACAATGTTCTGTTGTGATCCATAAGGTTTGCATTGGCTACTTTTCAGAGGTAGATTGCCAGGCCTTTCTTCCTAGTCTGTCTTAGTCTGGAAGTGCAGCTGAAACCTGTCCACCGTGGATAACCCTGCTATTATCTGAAATACCGGTGGCATAGCTTCAGCATTATAGTAACACGCAAGCCACCACAGTATAACAAATTGACTGACGGGTGGTGGAAATAGTAATGATAGCTAACCTTTATCAGGGATTCTTTGTGCCAGGAAGCATTCTAAAAACCTTACATGGACTAATTAATCCACCCACAATCATACCATAAATACTAATAATGTTAGCTCCATTTTACAGATGAGTAAACTGAGTCCCAGATTTATATATATAACTAGTAAACTATATGAGTGAGGTTTGGACTCAGTCTGACCTCAGGGCCCACACCTTACTATGGATTCTTTGGGCTCCTGGCAATGACATCATCCAACAGGCACAAAAGTTCCTCCTACACCCCTACCAATTATACCAACAGAAAAGTATTTCTTTGGTTTGGCCCACACCTGTGAAATGACATTCTCTGGACTATTTCTGGAAATCCCACGGTGTCACACACATGGTGTCCCTCCTCCTTGTTTCTGGAGCTGGCTTTGAACCCCCAGACATCGTGAGTAGTTCAAGCCCTCTGCCCTTCCTGATGTAGGTGCACGCTTGCTGCCCAGGAACTATGCGTCAGCCCCACTCCTGGTGTGGGTCCCTGGGGCAGAGTGACAACTTAAAGATAGGTTGTCTGACCCATGGATTGTTCATGTGGTCCTGGAAAGGGCATGGGGACCAGGGTAAGAGAGGTAGGGATGACCAGGCAATGAGGGAGGAGAGGGGCAGGCTCAGGGGGACCAAAGGGTGGAGGAGCAGGGTTGGAGGGTGCTCTGGGGCCTTGGTTGTGTGATTACATCCCACCTGAATTTAGAGACCATCTCAAGACTACATTTGACACATTGAACAACAGCAACAACACACTATTCTTCACCCCAGTGTCCCTGTGCCGTGCAAACTGAAAGGTTTGAGGTTGAGGTCCACCCAGAGGAGCCTCAGAAGAAAGACCTGGCAATCTACTTCTGAAAAATCAGCCATTGAGAACCCTCTGGAGCACAGTTCTACTCTGACACACATGGGGCCCCCATGAGTCAGAATCTGCTCGATTGCAACTGGTTCACGGATTTTTTGTTTTTATTTTATTTGAGTGACCCCATCTGCTGGCCCCAGCCATGCTGACCATGCCCCCAACTGCTTACACCCGCCAAGCCCCTCCCACCCCCACCCGGCACATTGGCTTCACAATCTGAGCCCTCGGTGTAGAGAGATCAATGTCCTTCCTGGGATTGCTTAGCGGGGAGGGGTGTTTCACGTGTCTAATATTGATCCCTGCAGTTGGATGTTTGTGATCCATCTCTTACAGATTTCACCCGTAACATGACGTCACACTCAATGGTGGGGGTCCTGCTTTGTGGGCACAGACACTCAGCTGGTTTTGAAGGCTGCGCACGCCTCTGCCCTGCCCTGAGTATGTGTTTGTCGGGGGAGAAGGCTGCTAGAGGCGTCCATGCTCCAGTGTGAACCTCAAGTTAATTAAGTGCTGAAAGCTCAGCTGGTACTTCTCGGGGTGGCTTTGATAAATGAAGTGTCGCACCCCCCACACCCCAGATGCACCAGCCCTGTTCTCAGGAAGGCAGTAGGGGGGTGCCTCCCTGCAGAGCAGACCCCGTTTGGAATGGTATTCCCAAAGCGTTTTACGGGTGGCGTAGGGTCCAGGGAATTTTCCTCTGGAACAGGCTCTGTGGTTGTGTTTAGCGTCCGTTTATAGCAGGGTGGTATGATCAGGCTGGTTCACACATGCGGTGCCAGAGGCTGAGAAAACACTTTATCACCTGTTAGGGAATCCGAACCTCACTGCCCCCGTTAGGTAAGTGGAGGAAATCTTTGCTGTGTGTGTGCCCTGGGCACCGGGTCTGGGAGGGCCGGAGGAGCGGCGTCCCACGAAGTGCAAGTGTGAGGCCTGGCTTTGGCCAAAGGCCAGGTTCAAACGAAGATGAGACATCAGATGGGACGTGAGGGCCAGCGGTCGGCGGTTCCTGCCGGGGTTTGCTGGCTCCGCGGGGTCGAGCAGTCTGCCTCTACCATCCTGTCCCAGCCGAGGCTGCGACCACAGCCGAGGGCACCCAGGCAGTGACCCAGCGGAAGGGGGTCCAGGCCCTGTCCCGGCACGCTCCCCATCCCCGTCCTGCACCTCTCCACCAAGTGGGTTCAGGAGAGGCCCCTCAGCACCAGGCTGCCTCTCAGTGGGGCCTTCGCTGGGGAGATGCAAAGGCCAGTTAAAGCTGGATCATACGTCTGCTGTTCCCGCTCACGGCAGAGCGTGGGGAGATGCTAACTCTGGGGTGTGTGTCCAACACTGCCACAGCAACGGCCCTTTCTGGGTTCACCCTTCACCAGGGAATGTGCCCCTCGGAATGGCATGAGTCCAGCCAGCTTCACAGACGGTCACAGCCTTGAAAACCCTGTGGAGCTGTTCTGCTCTGCACATGTGAGGTCGCCATGAGTTGGAATCAGCTTAATGGCAATTAACAACAACGAAGTCTATACATAAAGAGAGAGATTTATTTTAAGTAACTGGCTCACACAATCGTGGAGGCTGGCAAGTCCAAAATCTGCAGGGCCGACCAGCAGGCTGGAAATTTGGCCAAGACATCTCTGCTATAGTCTTGAGGCAGAATTCCTTCTCCAGGAACCTTCACTTTTGCTCTTCAGGCCTTCAAGCGATTGGATGAAGTCCATCCACATTAATGTCTTAAGCTGTTGTTTGAGCACCTGTTTTCAATGCCTTACAGTATATACATAGTAGTGGAATTTGTCTTGGATGCTAACTGGAAGGTCGGCAGTTCGAATCCACCAGCCGCTCCTTGAAAATCCTATGGGGCAGTTCTACTCTGTCCTATAGGGTCGCAATGGGTCAGACTTGGCTCAACAGCAACAGATTTGGGTTTTTTGGCTAACTGAAAGGTGGGAGGTTCAAACCCACAAATGACTCCACGGGGGAAAGACGTGGCAGTCTGCTTCCGTAAAGATTTACAGCCTTGGAAACCCTATGGGGCAGTTCTACTCTCTAACACGTGGGGTTGCTATGAGTCAGAATTGACTCAACAGCACACACAAACCACCAGGGTAACTCTGTGTTTACCTTATTGAGGAAACACCAAACGGTTTTCAACAGTGACTACACCGTTTTACAATTCTACTAGCAATGGAGGCGCATTCCAATTTCTCCACATCCTCACCAACACTTCGTTATTTTCTTTTTTTTTTTAATAATAGCTATCTTAGTGGAAGGAGCCCTGGTGGTGCAGTGGTTAAGCACTCAGCTGCTAACTGAAAGGTGGGTGGTTAGAACCCACCAGCTGCTCCGAGGGAGAAACGGTCTGCTTCCATAAAGATTTACAGCCTTGGAAACCGTAAGGGACAGTTCTACTCTGTCCTGTAGGATCGCTGTGAGTTGGAATCAACTCAACACAATGGGTTTGGTTTGGTTTTTGAGTAGGGGTAAAGTGGTATCTCTTTCGGGTTTTTATTTGAATTCTCCAACGATTACTGGTACTGAATCCTATGTCCCTTCAGCCAACCTTCCCCAACCCAGCAGGCACAGGCTCTATCTTAAAGAAGAGTTGCTGTCAGCTGCCGTCAAGTCAAGCCTTGACTCATGGTGACCCCATGGACAATGGGGTTGGACCATTGTGATCCACAGGGTTTTCATTGGCTTTTGGAAGTAGATCTCCAGGCCTTTCTTCCTCATCCATCTTAGTCTAGAAGCTCTGCTGAAATCTGTTCAGCATCCTAGTAATGCCCAATCCTCCACTGTCAGAAGGGTGGTGGCTGTGCATGAGGTGCATTGGCCAGGATTCGAACCCCGGTCTTTCTCAGTGAAGGTGAGAATTCTACCATGGAACCATCACTGGAGGTGTAGAGAGAGGGGTAGAGGAAGGGAGATGAAAACCGAGACACTGAACCTTTAGCGTTTACCTAACTCAAGTGAGCTAATTCAGACTATTAGGTCAGACTGAGCCTGCAGCCCGGAGGCTGGGGCTCTGGAGTCAGACCCACAGAGGGACACAGGAAACAAAGGTCCCATGTTTCTTTTGCGTGTGAATGCGCCCAGAATAAATTTGCATGTGTACCACACACGTGTACTATGAATATTCAGCAACAAAAGGTGTTGGGGTAAAATTAATTTATTCTGATTCATTTTGAACCCTCTCCCTTCCCCCTCCACACACAGCGCTTGGTATTGTTTTCTTTGGCGACACACTTTGGCTTCTCTTTGCCAATGGCCAAATCAATGAAAATACAGTATGCACTTCTTGAGCCACTGGAGAAAGACCAGACCGGGCACAGGTGCCCACCCATGCCCTCAGCATGCCCAGGGTCTCCCGGTGAGGCTCCCCAACCCTCCCTGAGCTCTGGCCCTCAGTGGGTGGGGTAGTTCCTTCCGTTGCAAACAGTTTTTCTCATGAGTCCAAATGCCTCTTCTCTCTGGGGATTGCCAAAAACATGTCACCTACAGCATCTGTCTTTCTTTTCTTTGGATTGAACTGGCTGGCCCCAGCAGATGAGATGGTTAGAACAGATGGGAGATTGAAGGCAACCTTTTGGAGGAGGCTGACTCAGCGAGGAGGGGGACCTGAGAGAGGACGGGAAGAAAGAGACGCACGATAGCTGGTGGCCGAGCCTGGAGGCCAGGTTGTGGCCACTGCGGAGCTCTGCCTGCCCCAAGGGAAGGAGCTTTCTTTTCTTCACCCTGCAGCAATAGGTACGTCTCAGAACAAGCCTCTGTGCCCCTTGAATCACACACACGAACACTCTTTGCTAAACTGGCTACAGTACACACCGATGTTACTGCCCCAAGGCAGCTCTGAATTAGCCCTAAAGCTCCGCTCTCCGAGACAGCTGGCTTACTGAACTAACGGATTTGAGCGCCTCTGAGGCACTCAGCATGTCATGCTGGGTCAGGGATGTGCAGAGACGGACCAGGTATAGACCCTGCCCTCAAGCAGTCCCCAGACCCACACAAGAGAGGGACTCCTTGATGCCACATTGGGCAGTAGTGAGCTAATAGGCCACGGAACAAGCCCACCTCTCCTCCTGAATGGTGTCCGCTGCTGTCTGTGGGTAGGGGTCACGGGAGACCCTCTCCCAAAGGTGTCGGAAGTATCCAGGCCGGCCTTCATCAGAGGCAGGAAGCAGGCCAGGTGGAAGGGCTGCCTTGAGACCCTGCCCCTTAGTCAAAACTAAGGACCCTCAGTTTCCTCATCTAGAAAAAGGGGATAAGAACTGTACTTCTTCCACATGCTTGGACTGATTACATCTGAAGATGAAGGCATCGCCGTGCAGTGCTGTGGATTTCTCTTCCTGACTATGAGGTCGTTTGTCCCCACGCTACTGAACAGTCTGAGATGTTGCCAGCTATCAGCAAACCTTAAAGGGTTGGCCGCTGCCAACCTTCCTCCATCCACGTACCCCAGCATGCGACCTGATGCTGATGTCAGGGCCACCTCTTCCCAGACGGGCCTGGAGAAGGCCAACCCTAGACACTTCCTAATCTAAAATGACTTTTGGAACATCTAAGAAGGAGGCGCAACGTGCGGTAGAAAAAGGAGAGGCCCATGAGCCATTCCAGCTTCACGCATGACTTGGAAAAGGGCCTTCTTGCATGTCTCCGTGGACAGGTAGGAGGACTTGTGTGGACCAGGAGGTCCCCGCTTGACCAGCTCCATCAGTTCTCGAGCTGCAGAAGAGAGGGCTGCTGTGCTTGCTGATGTCACCTGCTGGGCCACTTCTGACTGCCCAGACTGCAGAACCCCCTGCTGATCTTGTCCTGGACCCTAGGAAGCAATGTCAGAGCTCGTCCAGAGCCCCTGCCTTTCCTCTTGACTTAGTTCCTGGCCCCACAGGCCCTGCGTCCTCGCACAATGGGGCCCCTTTATGGACCCAGCTGGACGAGTCCCTGAAATTCAAGGAGGATCTTCAGCAAACGGCATCACTACCATCCACAAGATGTTATAAAGGTCAGACAAAATGGTGTGCAAAAGGATTTTACAAAGCAAAGCATGCTATGAAAATCTAGAAAATTTGGAGGGAAGGAGGCTGTCCACAGGCTGGGTACCATTTGTAAGATGCAGCCACTAGGGAAGAGTGTCGATTTCTAGGAAGTGTGTGTGTGCTTGGCACCAGGAGGGCTGCAAGTCCTTGGCTGCTTTCCGTGCTGGTGACCATCATTTGCAGAAGGACCACCTGTCTACTGTTACACGAAAGACTTGCCTGGACCTCAACGTTGATATTATTCCTAAAAGAAACGTATGCGTGTGCGGGGGTCCTCAGCCAAATTCCCCTTTGCTATAAATATTTCTTTTGGTCAAAGATAATTTCTAGCTGATCAAAAGGCAGCCTGCGGAGCTGGGCTGATGCCTGGTTTATGCAGCCTCGTTTTTATCTTGGCCATACGGTCCTTTGTCTTTTCACCGTCTGTCTCCAAGTCTGTCATCCCACAGGCTTATCTATTGTAGTGTAGCGAATTATCCCACCATTCAGTGGTGTCACTGATTGAATTGTGTCCCCCCAAAATATCAGACAACTTGGCTAGGTCATGATTCCCAGTATTGTATGATTGTCTACCATTTTGTCATCTGACGTGATTTCCCTATGTGTTGTAAATCCTACCTCTATGATGTAATGAGGTGGATTAGTGGAACTTATACTGATGAGATCTACAAGATTAGATAGTGTCTTAAGCCAATCTCTTTTGTGATATAAAAGAGAGAAGCAGGCAGAGAGACATGGGGACCTCATACCACCAAGAAAGCAGCACTGGGAGCAGAGGGCATCCTTTGGACCTGAGGTTCCTGCGCAGAGAAGCTCCTAGACCAGGAGAAGATTGATGACAAGGACCTTCCTTCAGAGCTGAGAGAGAAAGCCTTCCCCTGGAGCTGATGTCCTGAATTTGGACTTGTAGCCTACTAGACTGTGAGAGAATAAATTTCTCTTTGTTAAAGCCATGCACTTGTGGTATTTCTGTTATAACAGCACTAGATGACTAAGACAAGTGGCTTAACACAACTAATACTGATCATCACACAGTTTCTGTGGTTCAGGGGGCCACACAGAGCTGGCTCAGTGCCTTTGGCTCAAGATCTCGATGTGGTTGCAGTCAAGCTATTGGCCGGGACTTGGGTCTCCTCAGAAGGCTCGACTATGGGAGGATCCATTTTTAAGCTCATTCATCTGGTTGTTGATGAAATTCAGTTCCTCATAGGATGTTGGACTGAAAGTATTATTTCCTCACTGGCTGTAGGTTGGAAGCGCCATTGGTTCCTTGTCATGTGGGCCTATCCACAGAACGGTTCCCAACACGGTGGCTGGCTTTACCGAAGTGAGCAAGTGGGAGAGTGGAGGCGGGGAGTACCAAGAGAGCGAGGGTTGCAGAGTGTATCCAGAGAGTGAGGGAGCAGGTCCAAGACGGAAGCCCCGTCCTTTATAACTGATCCATTACTTCTGCTGTGCTGTAGTCATTGTCTGTGAGTCAACAGTCCAGTTCACACACAGGGGAGGGGATTACACAGATTGTGAATCCCAGGAGGTGGGAAGTGTTGAGGGCTACCCACCACAGGAAAAGAGAGGGCATAAAGGCCTGCTGTTTCTCATTCACCTTGTCCCAAAAGTGACATGCATCATATCTGCCTATCTACCTTGCCATGTGACCATGTTTAACCATAGAGAAGCTGGGAAGGTGGTCTAGCTGCGTGTCTAGGAGAAGTGGGAAAGGGTTTGGAGGTTAACAAGCCAGTCCCTCCCTCACTGGGCATAGGCTCCTTTGTTCTAGGACTCGGGGGCTTCTTGTCCTCGTCACCAACGCCAGCCCAGGAGAATCTCTGTTTTCTGCTCTGGGATATATTTTCTTCTCATGTTTCTGGTGAAGACAGTCTATACTACAAATGCTCAATCTTCTACTCAAACCCAGGCTTGCTGTTGTTGTTGTTAGGTGTCCTTGAGTTGGTTCTGACTCATAGTTACCCTGTGTTCAACAGAACGAAACACTGACCGATCCTGCACCATCCTCACAATCATTATGCTTGAGGCCATTGTTGCCACAACTGTGTCAATCCATCTCACTGACGGTCTTCCTCTTTTTTTTTTTTTAATTTTTTAAATTGTACTTTAGGTAAAGGTTTACAGAACAAATAGTTTCTCATTAAACAGTTAGTACACATATTGTTTTATGACATTGGTTAACAACCCCCCTCCCTTCTCGACCTTGGAGGACCTTTTTTTTTTTTTTTTTTGTGAAAATATACATAGCCAAAGATACACCATTTCAAAAATTCCTGCATGTACAATTCAGTGACATTGATTACGTTCTTCCAGTTGTGCTGCTATTCTCACTTTAGAAGAAGATTTACAGAACAAAATAGCTTCTCATTAAACAGTTAGTACACATATTGCCCTATGACAGTGGGTAACAACCCCACTACATGTCAACCCTGTCCTTACTCAACCTTGGGTTCCCTATCACCAGCTTTCCTGTCCCCTTCTGTCTTTTTGTCCTTGTCCCTCATTAGTAGAGGGTCTTCCTCTTTCACACTGACCCTCTACTTTACCAAATATAATGTCCTTCTCCAGGAACTCATCCCTCCTGATACATGTCCAAAGTATAAGAGATGTAGTCTCACCATGCTTGCTTCCAAGGAGGATTCTGGTTGTACTTCTTCCAATACAGATTTGTTTGTTCTTTTGGCAGTCCATGGTGTATTCAATATTCTTCACGAACACCACAATTCAAAGGCATCAATTAATTCTTCTTTGGTCTTCTTTATTCATCATCCAGCTTTGCCATGCATATGAGGTGATTAAAGACATCATGGCTTGGGTCAGGTGCACCTTAGTCTTCAAGCTGACGTCCGTGCTTTTCAATACTTGAAAGAGGTCTTTTTGCAGCAGATTTGCTCAATGCAATGTGTCTTTTGATTTCTTGACTGCTGTTTCCATGGGCGTTGATTGTGGATCCAAGTAAAATGAAATCCTTGACAACTTCAATCTTTTCTCTGTTCATCATGATCTTGCTAATTATTGGTCCAGTTGTGAAGATTTTTGTTTTCTTTATGTTGAGGTGTAATCCATACTGAAGGCTATGGTCTTTGATCTTCATCAGTAAGTGCTTCAAGTCCTCTTCACTTTCAGCAAGCAAGATTGTGTCATCTACATAATGAAGGTTGTTAGTGAGTCTTCCTCCAAGCCTGATGCTCCGTTCTTCTTCATATAGTCCAGCTTCTCAGATTATTTGCTCAGCATACAGATTGAATAAGTATGGTGAAAGGATACAAGCCTGACACACAAATTTCTTAATTTAAACTGTGCAGCATCCCCTTATTCTATTCAAACAACTGCCTCTTGATCTATGTACAGGTTCCTCATAAGCACAATTAAGTGTTCTGGAATTCCCATTTCTTGCAATGTTATCCATAATTTGTTATGATCTACACAGTCAAATGCCTTTGCATAGTCAATAAAACACAAGTAAACGTCTTTCTGGTATTCTCTACTTTCAGCCAGGATCTATCTGACATCACCAGTGATATCCCTGGTTCCACATTCTATTATGAATCCAGCTTGAATTTCTAGCAGTTCCCTCTCAATATACTGCTGCAGCCAATTTTGAATGATCTTCAGCAAAATTTTACTTGCATGTGATATTAATGATATTGTTTGATAATTTCTACATTTGGTGGGATCACCTTTCTTGGGAATAGGCATAAATATGGATTTCTTCCAGTCGGTTGGCCAGGGAGCTGTCTTCTAAATTTCTTGGTATAGATAAGTGAGCACTTCCAAGTGCTGCATTTGTTCATTGAAACATCTCAATTGGTATTCTGTCAATTGCTGGAGCCTTGTTTTTCAACAATGCCTTCCGTGCAGCTTGGACCTCTTCCTTCAGTACCATCAGTTCCTGATCATATGGTACTTCCTGAAACGGTTGAACACCGACCAATTCTTTTTGGTATAGTGATTCTTTGTATTCCTTCTGTCTCTTTTTAATACTTCCTGTGTCTTTTACTACTTCCTGCATAGAATCCATTGGTATTGCAACCCGAAGCTTGGGTTTTTTTCTTCAGTTCTTTCAGCTTGACAAATGCCGAGCATGTTCTTTCCTTTGATTTTCTATCTCCAAGTCTTTGCACGTCATTATAATACTTTACTTTGTCTTCTTGAGCTGTCCTTTGAAGTCTTCTGTTCAGCTCTTTTACTTCATTTCTTCCTTTTGCTTTAGCTACTTGATATTCAAGAGCAAGTTACAGAATCTCTTCTGACATCCATTCTGGTCTTTTCTTTGTTTACTGTCTTTTTAATGATCTCTTGCTTTCTTCATGTATGAAGTCCTTGATGTCATTCCACAACTGGTCTGGTCTTTGGTAATTAGTGTTCAGTGCATCAAATCTATTTTTGAGATGGTCGCTAAATTCAGGTGGAATATAATCAAGGTCATACTTTGATTCTCATGGACTTGTTCTAATTTTCTTAAATTTCAACTTGAACTTGCACATGACCAGTTGATGATCTATTCCACAGTCAGCACCTGGCCTTGCTCTGACTGAAGATATTGAGTTTTACCATAGTCTCTTTCCACAGATATAGTTGATTCCTGTATATTCCCTCTGGTGAGTCATTATAACTGGTCTTCCTTATAGGCTTATGGATATTATCCTGTCACTGAAAGCATTGTACCTGAGGATAGATCTTGCAATGTTCTTTTTGATGATGAATGCAATGCCATTTCTCTTCAAGTTGTCATTCCTGGCATAGTAGACCCTATTATTATCCAGTTCAAGATGACCAATACCAGTCCATTTCAGCTCACTAATGCCTACGATATCGATGTTTATGCTTTCCATTTCATTTCTGAACATTTCCAGTTTTCCTGGATTCATACTTCTTACATTTCATGTTCTGATTATTAATGGACGTTTGCAGCTGTTTCTGCTCATTTTGCGTCATGCCACATCAGCAAATGAAGCGCCCGAAAGCTTGACTCCATCCACATCATTAAGGTCACGTCTGAGGAGGCAGCTCTTCCCCAGTGGTCTTTTGAGTGGCTTCCAACCTGAGGAATTCATCTTCTGGCACTATATTAGACAGTGTTCCACCGTTATTCATAGGTTTTCACTGGCTAATTCTTTTTAGAAGTAGACGACTGGGTCCTTCTTCCTAGTTTTTCTTAGTCTGGAAGCTCAGCTGAAACCTGTCTGCCATGCGTGACCCTGCTCATATTTGAACACAAGTAGCATAGCTTCCAGCATCACAGCAACACGTAAGCCCCCACAGTGCGACAAACTTACAGATGCTTGGGGGAGTTGCCACTGGGTGGTTTTAAACCATCAATCTCGAGCACTTAATCTTTATGCCACTAGGGTTCCTTGGGGGAAATTATAGGGGGCGAAAAACAACAACAGAAGAATTGATGTCCTTCGAGGAACACAACGTAGGTCATGTTTCACTCTACCAAGATTTTGGTAATATTAGGCAGCCGTGATGTCACGATTGTGCCCCCTGGAAAATACCCAGAAGCTGCTACTCTTATGAGGGGCGTGAAATCTTGACTCCACATTCTTATCCCAATGGTCAGCAGGGAGTAGGACTCATGTGCTTGTGGAAATGAAGGATCAGGATAGAGTTCAGCACCTGTATAGGGCTACAGCAGCAGAAGGACAAGAAGGGCAGGATTAAGGTTTCCTGAGAAAATAATTTTGCACTGCTCCAACCAACACCCCCAGGAGATACACTGCATGTAAAAAACCATGTTATTGTACTTGACTCAGCCTTGCAAACAGCTCAGTGAAGGATCACAGAGTGCCCGGGCTTGACATGTGTGCAATGTAGCAGGCTGTAATTTCCCTACCACAATACACCTGTCGTTGCTGTTGTTGTTAGGTGCCCCCGAGTAGGTGCCGACTCATAACAACCCTATGTACAATGGAACGAAACACTGCCTGGTCTTGCACCATCCTCACAATCGTTGTTATGCTTGAGCCTACTGTTGCATCCACTGTGTCAATCCATCTCTTGAGGGTCTTCTTCTTTTCTGCTGACCTTCTACCTTACCAAGCATGATGTCCTTCTCCAGGGACTGGTCCTTCCTGATAACATGTCCAAAGTATGTGAGATGAAGTCTCACCAATCTTGATTCTAAGGAGCGTTCTGGCTATATTTCTTCAAAGACAAATTTGTTCGTTCTTCTGGCAGTCCATGGTATGTTCAATATTCTTCGCCAATACCACAATTCAAAGGTGTCAATTCTTCTTCAGTCTGTCTTATTCATTGTCCAACTTTTGCATGCATAGAAGATGATTGAAAATACTATGGCTTGAGTGAGGCGCGTCTTACTCCTCAAAGTGACATCTTTGCTTTTGAACACTTTTTTGAACACTTCCTATTATTAATGGATATTTGCCTTACACCTGACAATACACCTACTCCTCACTTATCAACTATCTTGATATGCGACATTTCAAATTTACTACAATGACTACAAAACCTACTATCTGACTATTTGGGGCATTAACAATGTACGCCTGGCGGTAACAAATGTCAAAGTGTGAGGCAATGCTGACTGTTATGGTTAAGGTTATGTGTTAACTTGACTAGTCCATGATTCTCATTGGTCTGGCACTTATGTAATGATGTAATTTGGCAGTTATACAATGATGTAACCTTCCTCCATTTTGTGATCTGAAGTGGTCATCCTTCATTTTCACCTAAGGCCAATTTTTGCATAACGATCTGGTCTTTGGAATCTAACCATGTCAATAACTGAGGAGCGGGTGTATTCTAGTCTGCATGCTCTTCCAGAACTTGCCATCCCATCAAGCAGTGGAGTCTCTCTCCTCTCCTCTTGAAACTGGACGAGACTTAGTGATGGCGTTGATGGATACAATGTTGTGGAAGGGACCCTGCGACACTTCCATGACCACTCCATCAATGGCCTAGCAGCCATGTTGTGAGGAAGCCCAGACTACACAGAGAGGCCTATGGGGGGGTTTCCTGGCCAACAGTCCCACCTGAGGCCTCTGCCAACAGCCAGCATCAACCATCCAACTTGTGAGTGAGCGAGTGAGCCTGTGGATAATTCCAGATCCTGCCTGTAGACTCAGCATGTGGCCAGCGGCCAGAGATGAGCTGCCCCCACCAGGCCGAGCTCCAATAGCAGATTTGTGAGCAAAATAAATGTTGCTCTTGTTTTAAGCCCTAAAAATTGGGGTGGTTTTTTATGCATAATTAGAAAACCATCACAATGTACTCCCTGATACAGTGCTCAAGGCAAACAATTTGTGCAACAAAAGCTGAATGAGGCTATCTCCTAAATGAGACCGGTCACAAGAAGCCAGTTAAAAGTCAGAAAGCACCAAACAAAAGAAGACTTCGTTTAGAATAATTGCCCTGTGGCCTTGCATTCTGGTGTGATCTGCTGGTAGGCCACATCTGCCGGGCTTTGCCCGGGTCATGATGATAAAATCATGTTGTTACATTGTTAGCTGCTATTGAGTTAGCCTCTGACTCATAGCAACCTCATGCACAACAGAAAGAAAAGCTGCCTGGTCCTGTTCCATCCCCATGATTAGTTGCGGGTTGGACCGTTGGAATCCACAGGGTTTTCATTGGATGATTTTTGTAAGTTGATCACCAGGCCTTTCTTCCTAGTCTATTTCAGTCTGAAAGTTCTGCTGAAACCTGGTCAGCATCATTGCAGCACGCAAGCCTCCACTGACCGATGAGAGTACATTGGCTGGGAATTGAACCTGGGTCTTCAGCATGAAAGGTTGGAATTCTACCACTGAACCACCAATGCCTCCGATAAAATTACAGTACCTGTGAATTAGGAATAGAAAGATGGAAGTCGTGTCAAGAAAGGAACACACGAAGAGTCTATGGGGACCCTCACTGTTGGCAGTTTTGGCTCCAAATGCAGCGCGAGGCTTCTCTTCCCCTCTGTCTAGCAGAAGGGTTTGTATCCAGCTCAACAAAAATGGCGCAAGGTCATTAAAGATGTGAGAAAATGAAATAAAACATATCCTGTGGAGGCTCAGGGAACAGGCCCTTCTACCCCTCCTATCAGCAGATCTGCCAGGAGCAGCTTTCTGTGCCCCCCACTCATGCTCTGCATGCTCTCTGGTTCCTGCCCAGTGAAGTGCAAGACCCCATGCTGTGCGGAGTCCTCTCACCTTCATCTGTTTCCCTGACGTCCACTCTCAGCCAGAGTCAGGCGAAAGATCTTCCTCAGTTACAAAAAATCTTACCTCTCATTTCTGAGACCCCCGATCTGGGCCGGGATAGACGCAGGTTCATGGCCCTAAAGATTTGACAATCTTAGGAGCCCTGTAAGAAAAAGAAAGAAACAAATACACGTTTAGGTACAAAAGTGAACATTTATTGTGATGACAAAATAAATTACAACCGCTTCCATTTTTTTAAAAGCTGACCAAAAAGAGGAAGAAGCCAGAAAATCACATCAGTAATTATCAACAATTAATAGTCTGACACGTTTCTGCCATACTTTTATTTCTATATTTTTGGATTGTATGCTGCTCTGGTGGCACAGTGGTTAAGAGCTAAGGCTGCTAACCAAAAGGTCAGCAGTTCAAATCCACCAGATGCTCCTTGGAAACCCTGAGGGGCAGTTCTACTCTGCCCTATAGGGTCACTGTGAGTTGGAATCGACTGGAAGGCAATGTTTTTTTATGCTTCCAATAGCCTCTTCACAGGATTTCTCCAAAGAAATTAAACAATTCCATCTCTTCCAGAATGGTTGATCAAAAAAATTTTTTTTAATTGTCAATAGTTTAGAAAAGTTAATTTTAACTTTGCAACTCAACGTTGGTAATGTCAAGAGAAATTTTAGGATAGTTATCACATCTCTAAAAAATTTTCTTCCCTACACGTCAGCTTTCAAATGTCAACGTGTTTCACATTTCCTTGGGGGGTGAGGACTCTTAAATACTCTTTGAACTGATGACACTCAAACTTATTTCGCTTTGCTGAGTAGATAGATGGTTTCCAGGTGGAAAATTGCTCCTAGGGCTTTTTCCCCCTTAGAAGGGGGCTGTGGAGTGAAGGGCCCTGAAGCTTCAGCTCCATTGTTGGTAGCTGCCTTTGAGGTGACTCCGCCTCATGGCAACCTTACCTAAAACAGAACAAAAGGTTACCTGGTTCATTGCTGCAGCTATTGTGTAGTGCCTGCCCACCCAACTTCCAGCACTGCACCAGACAATATTCTGTTATGATCCATAGTGTTTTCATTGGCTGATTTTTGAAAGTAAATCTCTAGGGCTTTCTTCCTGGTCTTCTTTGTCTGGAAGCTCCTCTGAAACCTGTCCACCATGGATGACCGTACTGGTATTTCAAATACCTGTGACATATCTTCCAGCATCAGAGCCACATGCAAGGCACAAAACTATGACAAACTGGCAGACAGGTGTGGTAAGATTCTTCAGCTTCACATAAAGTCACCACTGAACCCATGGGTCCCTGAGCGAGCTGCCCCTCAGTAAAGGGGTCTCCATGATAACACCTGCCTCATCGGGTTCTGAGCATTCAGTGCCACAGTGCATGTACTCACTTGTAAGTGCTTGATAAATGTTAGCTTTGTATGATATCTTGGAAGAAGTACAACCAGAATGCTCCTTAGAAGCAAGGATGGTGAGACTACGTCTCACATACTTTGGACATGTTATCAGGAGGGACCAGTCCCTGGAGAAGGACATCATGCTTTGTAGACGGGCTACCATCACTGGGCTCAAGCATAACAATGATTGTGAGCATGGCGCAGGACTGGGCAGTGTTTTGTTCTGAGGTGCATAGGGTTGCTATGAGTCGGCCCTTAACAACAACAACATTGTTCCAGCCACTGTGTCAATCCATCTTGTTGAGGGGCTTCCTCTTTTTCACTGATCCTGTACTTTACCAAGCATGATGTCCTTCTCCAGGGACTGATTCATCCTGACAAGATGTCCAAAGTATGTAACACATAGTCTTGCCATCCTTCCTTCTAAGGAGCATTCTGGTTGTACTTCTTCCAAGACAAACTTGTTCTCTCCTTTGGCAGTCCATGGTATATTCAATATTCTTCACCAACACCACAATTCAAAGGCGTCAGTTCTTCTTCGGTCTTCCTTATTCATTGTCCAGCTTTCACAGGCATCTGATGCAATTGAAAATACCATGGCTTGCGACAGGCGCACCTTAGTCTTCAAGGTGACATCTTTGCTTCTCAACACTTGAAAGAGGTCTTTTGCAGCAGATTTGCCCAATGCAATGCGTCTTTTGATTTCTTGACTGCTGCTTCCATGGGTGTTGACTGTGGATCCAAGTAAAATGAAATCCTCGACAACTTCAATCTTTTCTCCATTTATCATGATGTTGCTTATGGGTCCAGTTGTGAGGATTTTTGTTTTCTTTATGTTGAGGTGTAATCCATACTGAAGGCTGTTGTCTTTGATCTTCATCAGTAAGTGCTTCAAGTCCTCTTCGCTTGCAGCAAGCAAAGTTGTGTCATCTGCATAATGCAGGTTGTTAATGAGTCTTCCTCCAATCCTGACGCCCCCATTCTTCTTCACATAGTCCAGCTTCTCGGATTATTTGCTCAGCGTGCTGCAACAGTGGGCTCAAGCATAACAACAATTGCGAAGATGGAGCAGGACCAGGCAATGTTTCATCCTGTGGTGCATAGGGTCGCTATGAGTTGGAACCGACTCAAAGGCACCTAACAACAACAACAGCAACATCGTATGATCCAACAAGCCCTCTCCTGGGCATTTACCCCAGAGAAATAAAACCTCATTTTACGCAAAAACCTGTACAGGAGTGTTTCTAGCTACTCTGTTCATAATCACCAAACCTGGAAAAACTCAAATGTCCTTCCATGGTTGAATTGTTAAACGGTGGTACATCCTTACTGTGAAATACTACTCAATAGCAGCCACAGCAAAAAGGAACTATTTATTTATACAGCAACCTGGATGAATCTCAAAGGCCGAGTGAAGAAAGTCAGCTCAAAAGGCTGCATACTGTCGGATTTCATTTATATGACATTCTTGAAAAGACACAACTCTGGTGATCCAGGATAGATGAAGGTTTCCAGAGTGTGAGGGTGATGGACTAGTCTGTATCCTGATTGCGGTAGTGGTTACACAAATCATTTTAACATGTGTTAAAATTCGTAGAACTATTAAGAACCCAAAAACCAAGCCTGTTGCCGTCAAGTTAATTCTGACTCATGACAAGCCTAGAGGGCGCAAGTGTTTTGCGGTCAGCTGCTAACCTAAAAGTTGGCAGTCTGAACTTAACCTGCAATCCCACAGAAGAAAGGCCTGGTGATCTGTTCCCATAACGATTCCAGCCAAGAAAGCCATTTGGGATAGTTCTGCTCTGTAACACATAGGGTCACCATAACAGAACAGTTACATCAAAAAAAAAAAATTTTTTTTTTTTCAGTTTTACTGGGTGATAATTTTTTAAAAGCTAGGTGAGCTATATTCTGGGTCCAGTCACACAGAGTCTCACAGGGAGATAATAGAGAACAGAGTCCATGTTCAGAGCAGAATTGAAATTTCCCAGCTGTGTTTGTTTAGCAAACATCCAGTGGTGGTGTTGTGGGTTATGACTTAGTGAGGGGAGCCTAAGAAGAAACCATGTTAAGGAACAGGGCCAGTGTCTTAGTCATCTAGTGCTGCTATAACAGAAATTTATTCTCTCACAGTCCAGGAGGCTCCAGGGGAAGGCTTTCTCTCTCTGTCAGCTCTGGAGGTAGTCCTCATCATCAGTCTTCCCCGGTCTAGGAGTTTCTCAGCACAGGGACCCCAGGTCCAAAGGATGTGCTCTGCTCCTGGCACTTCTTTCTTGGTAATAGGGGGCCCCTCTCCTTTCTGCCAGCTTCTCTCTTTTATATAGTAAAAGAGATTGATTCAAGATATAATCTAATCTTACAGATTGAGTCCTGCTTTATTAACATAACTGCCTCTAATCCTGCCTCATTAACATCATAGAGGTTAAGATTTACAACACGTAGGATAATTACATCAGATCACAAAATGGAGGACAAACACACAATGCTGGGAATCATGGCCTAGTGAAGTCGACACACACTTTGGAGGGCCACAATTCAATCCATAACAGCCGAAAATACAAGGACTAGAGAAGGGGTTCCAACAGGAGGAATCCTGGAGGCATGGGGAGGAGGGAGGAGCCACGTATGTGTCAGAGGACAGACATCACCCCCAAGCTGACCGAATGTGGGTGAGGTGGGGAGAGCCACCGGGCCAGGGACCATGGCCAGTTTCCTTCTGGGTCAGGCGGGGAAGAGTTAGTCCTGCGCTCCCTGTCGAGACCTCTGAGATCTGGGAAGGGCTGAGGCTGCGCCCTGTGAGATTCCAGCAAAAAGAAATGACAATCCTCTGAGTGAGGCTAGGATGGGACACAGGGAGGCTGACTCTGTCTCCAGGTCACCTGGCGGCTCTCTGGGCCTGGAAGCCTGACCCTTGGCTCCCACTGCCTCCTCCTGGATCCTGTGTTCACCCTTCCTGGGAAAGTGTGTCTGCGGGGCTGAGGGAGACATAGCATTGATGCAGCACGGGATCGTACGTGCCTTTTGGTGAAGGAACCTGCACGTAGCTGGAGACACAGGGCTGCGGGGACTGTGAACTTCAGGAGCCCTTCCCGAGTCTTGGGGTGGATCGGCTACACAACTCAGGGAAGCTCCCCCGTGGGGTGGTTGTTTGATGATAATCCACAGGAGGGAGAGCAGGAACCCTAGCCCCGCTCCTGGGAACTGATGAAGGCAGTCCGAGCGGCTCTTTTTGTGGCATCCGCCCCACGGTAAGTGCCGTTTCAAATTTTAGAACCCAGGTTGCCATGGCAACGTGATGCATTTCCCAGTTAAATATAGCAGCTGGTTCAGTGCCTCATTGCCCTGTGGACAGGAGTGTGCGTGTACACTGGCGAGTACGCGGGTGATCGCCTATAAGTGAAGGAGGAAGAAGCTGGTTTTGCCCATGCGTCGGAGAATGGATGGTGCTTTCAGAGCTAAGGCCCTGCGTTCCTGAGGCTGAGGCCCTCTTGGGCACATGTCAGGGCACCCGGAGAGTTTCTGTAGCAAGACCCCATGAGCAGATGAGCCCTGGTTCAGCGAGGCATGAGGAGCCAGCCTTTGGGGCCTTGGACCAGGGGCACATCCTGGGTTCCCCAGCCTGGGGCACATCAGTTCAGTGTGTGGGCCTTGGTCTCGCCATCTGCGTGACGAGAAGGGTGAGGCCCCGTCTCCTGGGGTCTCCTGCTCTGAGCGGCTCATGCTGGCATCACCCCACAAATGGTAACACAGCTTCCATCATGCAAATAACACATGTGCTGACGGTATGCTTGTAGGACAGCTCAGGTTGGCCCCTTGGTCTTCTTTGAGGTCTCCCCGCCTACAGGAAGCAAATAGTCTTAGTCTACTGGTGCTGCCGTAACACAAATCCCACAGGTGGGCGGCTTTAAAGAACAGAAGTGTATTTCCTCACAGTTCTGGAGGCAAGAAGTCCAAACCAGGGTCTCGGCCTTGTCGATTCCTCTGCGGGCTCTCCTAGTTTCGGTGACTGCAGGTGATCCTGGGTGTTCCTTTGCTGGTAGACGGGTCCCCCCAGGGCATCTGCCTCCCAGCGTGGGTCTGTGTGTCTTTACCTCCGTGTCTGTTCCCCCCTTTGGAAGATGCCACTCAGACGGGGTTGGGTTTAGGACCCATCCTACTCCGTAATGACCTAATTAACGTAACAAAAGGAAAGCCTTATTTCCAAACAGGGTTACGTTCATAGGTACAGGGATCAGGACCTCAACATAACTTTTGGGAGACACAATTCAATCCATCACACAGACTGTCTTTGCTCCTCATGATGAGCATCACCAGGACAAGCCTCCCATGGGCAGCCCGAGGTGTCCCAGCCCTGGCGGTGGCCGTGGATACATGTGTCCAGCTTAGGGCTGCAGCAGGAGCAGGCCACACGGCCAGCAGCCCCGCCAGGCTCACCAGGCACCCAGAGAGCCACTGAGCTGACCCCATGTGCTTCCACATTCTCACAAGTACAAGGGGTGAGGGCCTCTCAGTCCACCACATGCTTTGCCATGTGGGACCTGCGTTTCCCCAGGGAGCACCCCCAGGGGCACACAGGGCTGACATTCGTAGTAAAAATCAGCATATTTCTGGATCTCACACCCAGTGCCATTGCAAAGACCACAAGCCCCATGAAAAGTGTCTCCAGTTACATCCATACTTAGGGACCCCTCATGTGTGCCCGTGGTCAAACCGTCTCACTTCCCTCCCACACACAATGTCGAGAGGAAAGTACAGTGGGCAGATCTACAGCCAACACTTTGTGTCAGCTGAACACTCACACTCACAACAACGTGGTCCACTGACAGGGAGACAGACATCAGATGCACGTGTGTGTGTGTGTGTGTGTGTGTGTGTGGTGTGTGCACACGGTGGGGAGTGAGACTCTGGCTGGGGCTTCTCTGCCGGACGCCCTCTCTCCTGTGGGATCATCAGAACAGTCACAGATACCTGCTGTGGGACAGCCAACGGTGAGGACGGGAGCTGGGGCACTCACACCCACTCACACCCATACAATCATACTCCCCACATTCATGAGAGCTCACACTCACACACATTCACACACATGAACCACTCACATACACATACACACTCACAGTCACACTCAACCACTCACACGGGAGCTCACTCTCACATATACATATACACTCACGTGTGCATGCACACAATCACTCATACACACTAATACTACTATACATTTATATTCACACACTCACATGTGTGCATGAACTCACACTCACATGCACACACTCACACATGCATGCACATACTCATACACTCAATCACATACACTCACAATGCACACACTCATACACACTCACACACACTCACAATGCACACTCACACACAGAATCACACACTCACACTCACAATGCACATACTCATACAATCACACACTGACACACACTCACATGCACACAAAAGCACACACGTTCACACACTCACATGCACACAAAAGCACACACGTTCACACACTCACACACATGCACACAAAAGCACACACGTTCACACACACACACATGCACACAAAAGCACACACATTCACACACTCACATACACACATGCACACAAAAGCACACACATTCACACACACACTCATATGCACACAAAAGCACACGCATTCACACACACACTCACATGCACACAAAAGCACACACAGAGTTGTTCATTGACAAGCCATGAGGAAACAGCCGGCAAAGGCCTGGGGCTTGTCAACATCTGACTCCATGATCAAATGTAAAAGGAAGAGTCCACTTAAAGTTAGACTAGAGCGCCCAGAGGTAGCTGCTCAGTGTTACGACCATCACCAGGTGCTAGAATACTAGCAGAGCCATGGGGGCGCAGTGGTTAAGAGCTCAGCTGCTAACCCAAAGGTCAGCAGTTCAAATCCACCATCTGCTCCTTGGAAACCCTATAGGGCAGTTCTACTGTCCTATAGGGTCGGTATGAGTTGGAATCAACTCAACAGCAACGGGTGTGGTTTTTGGGGGAAGAATACTAGTGCTGTTCTGATTGTTATTCTTGTTAAAAACCACGAGGACCATGTGGCTGAGTTGTGCTTTTTGTGCAGTGTGAGCAGGAGGGTGTGGGGGTAGCCATGCTCAAGGACAGGGCCTCTGGGCCTGAGGAAAGGGCTGGAGAGAAGCACACACCTCCCGTGCTTAGCCTGGGGTCCCATGTTTCAAAGTCAAGGCGGATGATAGCAAGAACCCAGAGACCCCTAACACCCACCCCACAAGTTTCAGGTTGTGGTTGGGTTCAACCGACCACTCCTCCTTGAGTGCCTCAGGGTAGAGGCGACCTAAGAAGGCCCCCAACCACTGGCTGGGTACACGCCCTGGAGGAAGCCATGTCTGCATGGGGCCCAGTGTCCTGGGCTGTGCTGGGGACAAAGACCTGCCTTGTACCCTCCCAGGAAATTGAGGAGACCCCGGTGTACCAGGTGGGAAGTGAAAATGCTTTGAAAAATACAACAATGTGCAGCCATTGGAAGAGTTGTTATACAAGGATAAAGGCTAATTCCTTCAGACGTTTTGAAAAGAGTTCCCTTCTGTGTGACAGTAATCACTAGGGTAAAAAGAGCCCTTTGGGAGGCAGCCCCGTATACTTTGCCGCTTCACTATTGAATTAAAAAAATTGCTGTCGAGTTGGTGGTGACTCTTAGCAACCCTATGGGACAGAATAGAACTTCCCCATAGGGTTTCCAAGGAGCGGCTGTGGATTTGAGCTGCTGACGTTTTGGTTAGCAGCCGTAGCTCTTAACCACTTTAACAAACCCCTATATCAGTCTCCTGTTGCTGCTGTAACAAATTACTGCAAACTCTGTGGGTTACAACAACCCTAATGTATTATCTTACAGTTCTAGAGGTCAGAAGTTGCCTATGGGCCTCACTGGGCTGAAGTCAAGGTGTGAGCAGGCTTGGATCCTTCTGGAGGCTCTAGGGGAGAATCGTTTCCTTGCCTTTTTCAGCTTCTAAAGGCCGCCCACATTCCCTGGCACGTGGCCCCCTCTTTCATCTTCAAAGCCAATGACATCCCATCTCTTTGATGCTTCATCCATCATTGTGTCTCTCTCTGACCACAGCTTGGAAATATTCCTCCATGTTTAAGAGCACTTGTGATTAGGTTGAGCCCACCTGCATAATCCAGGATAGTCTACCCATCTCCAGGTCCTTGGCCCTGAGCACATCTGCAAAGCCACTTTTGCCTTGTAGGTACCTATTCACAGGTTCCAGGGATTAGGATGTGGACATCTGTAGGGGTTCATTACTCTACCAACCACACTCCCCTTTCACTTCCAAGGCCTCTCCAGAGTGTTCTCAGCAGGATCCCCTGATCAATGACTGACACCTCCTTCCCCTTTGCCCCATTCTGTGTTCCTGAATACATCTACCCATCCATCCATCTATCTGTTCATCCATCCATCCGCTCACCTTTTTGGCCACCTATCCATACATCTACTCATCCATACACCCATATACCCATCCATCCATCCACTTATCCACCCATCTATTCATTCACCCATACAAACATCCACCCACCCACCCACCCATCCATCCACCCATCCACCCATTCATCCAACCATCCACTCACCATCCCATCCATCTATCCATCCATCCATCCATCCTCCCACTCACCATCCCATCCATCCACCCACCCACCCATCCATCTATTCATCCATCCATTATTTACTGGGCCCTTACTACAGGTCAGATCTGCGCTAGAGTCAGAAGAAATAGAAGTGAGTCAGACTTGATTCCTGACCACCAGCAGCTCACATTTTAGCAGAGAGACAGGTCATCAAATAATCCCTATAGTGTGATGCATGCAATTATCTAAGTACATAATTGTATGGGGTCGGGGGCAGTAATTCTTGCGGGGGCATACGAGCATGATTCAGATGTGACTGCTTCCACCCAGGAACTGAGCTGTAGCAGGAGACCTAAGAAATAGTCACAAATTACGAGAATGCAAGTCAGGAAGAAACTGTACCAGGGACAGTAGAAGGGGGGCACGAGCAGGGCGTCCTGGGATATGACCAGAGGGATTTCATTCCTTCCGACCTGAAGACCACAGCCTGGCCTGCCCACCACAGCTTGCTCCTTAAGCTGGTCTAGTACAGCCATTTGAGAAACATTCTCTTCTTGAGCTGAGTATATCGATAAAATGATGTCTCCAGGAGCCCTAACGTCAAAAGTGGTTTGCAATTGGTTGCTAACTGAAAGGTTGGTGGTTCGATTCTAACTGGTGGCTCCGAGCAAGAAAAGCCCTGGCGATCTGCTTCCATAAAGATCACAGCCTTGAAAACCCTATGGAGCTGAGTTCTCCTCTGTAATACATGGGGTTGTCATGAGTCAGGGGCCGACTCAACGGCAGCTAATAACAACGACAATAACCCGCAAAAGATGATGTCTCTGACAAAACAAGTATTTGGGATTTTTTTCCAGCTCTGGAATATTTAAATGCTCTGAATAGAATTTTTCTCATCTAGAAAATGGAGATAATTACACATATTAAGGAATATTGTTGTGGGTACACAAAACAATGTGTGGCGAGCCCCTGATCCGTAGCTCAGTATCTTCCGTTGGTTCATTCAACAAGGTATTGAGCTTTACAGGAGCTGAGTAGACATTGGTGGGGAAAGATGTTGTTGCGTGCTGTCGAGTTGATTTCAATTCATTGTGACCCCATGTTACAGAGTAGAAGTGCCCCATAGGGTTTCTAGGCTGTAATCTTTACGCGTGCCGGTCACCAGGTCTTTTCTCCCACAGAGCCACTGGGTGGGTTCGAACCATCAACCTTTCAGTTAGCAGCAGAGTGCTTAACTATTGAGCCACCAGGGCTCCTAAGGGAAAGACACCAGGCCCCCCATTAATCAACTGTACGCTTACATATGGGTATGAGTGGCAGGAAGGGAACAGACAGGAGGCAGCGGTGAGCAGTAGCGAGGGACCCCTGCCTAATGGGGCGTCTGAGAGGCAGCCTGAGGACATAGGAGAAGCCAGTGGATGGAGGGCCTGGGAAGAGCAGAGTTCCAGGCAGGGCTCAGCCCTGCACAGGGGCTGGTAAGTGCTGCTCTCTGCCCCTACCCCATGCTCCTATTACCTGGAATATGCACAGCAATCATCCCAGGTCCCTAGAGACGTTGTAGAGGGGAAGGAGCGATGGCATGCATTTTATCAAGTGGGGGATGAGGTCATCCTGATGGATACCTTGGTTGCTACCAGCCCAGGCGCGCCGGGGCTCTGAAAGCTGCAACCAGTGCCACAAGGATAGGAGGACAGTCTCCTGGGCCTCTCTCTCAGTGCTCTGCGAGGATCGTTACAATGTCTGGCAGTGGGTTCGTGAGGTCCCTCCATGCAGCCCAGATCAATGCTGAGGGTGGCTGAGGGAGAGATGGGAAACATGCGGCCGCGTCCCTTCCCAAGCAGCAACAGCATCAAGAGCACTGGGAAGACGGTGGTTTGATGTGGAGTTGTGTTCCTTCCCATGTTTCATCCAGGTTTCACACGGCCAGGTGTTCAGAGTAATGATGACTGCAATTCATCCTTGGGCAGGAGGGGCTGGAGGAGATTCTGAGCCACCAAGGAAGCAGGAATTCTTGTCAACTCTCCAAACTGCAGTGACATTCCAGTAGCAGATTCACCTCCCCATGTTGGCACATCCAGGTTCCTCAGTCACCACCCAGGTGGGCCAGGAGAGAACGAATAGAAGCGTCCCCTATGCCCAGAACAATGTCTGGCACATCATCAGTGCTCAGTAAGTGATTGTTGGATGGACAACTGTAGCATTTGTTGAGTGAATGACTTTAATTGAAACTTTAGGCACCAGACTGTTTGGATAAGCTTTGTTCCCACGGGTCTGCACTCTGAGTGCTGAGAAAAAAATCTTCTAGCAACAGAGAGTACCATCTGCCCACCAAGGAGAATGTTGTTGTTGTTAGGTGCCTTTGAGTCAGTTCCGACTCATAGCAACACTGTGTACAACAGAATAAAACACTGCCCAGTCCTGTGCCATCCTCACAATCGTTGTTGTGCTTGAGCCCATTGTCGCAGCCACTGTGTCAATCCATCTCGTTGAGGGTCTTCCTCTTTTTCATTGACCTTCTACTCTACCAAGCATGACGTCCTCCAGGGACTGATCCCTCCTGATAACATGTCCAAAGTATGTGAGACGTAGTCTCACCATCCTCGCTTCTAGGGAGCATTCTGGCTGCACTTCTTCCAAGACAGGAGAATACCTTGGTCTTTTTAGGCAAGGACAGGGCTAGTTCCCTTCACCTCCACCTTCACTCCCACACACACCTCACGTGGTGCAAATAGGAGGTGAGACCCTGAATGTAAGACTTAGAAGACTCAACCACAGTCAAGGGAAGGACTGGAGAACATTCTTTTAATTTTCCCAAGTCTGGGGACAGAAGTACCTTGATTATATGCAAAACAAGGAGTATGATAAACACCTATAATAATATCTGTGTGGGATATCATGAAGGAGCCTTGGTGGTGCAACAGTTAAGTGCTTGACTGCTAACTGAAAGGTTGGCAATTTGAATTCACTCAGTGGCTCTGCAAGAGAAAGACCTGGCAATCAACTTCTATAAAGACTGCAGCCAAGAAAACCCTATGGGGCAGTTCTAATGTGTTACATGGGGTCACTATGAGTTGGAGTTGACTCAGTGGGACCCAACAACAACAAGATACTATGTTTGGTCAAGTAGAGGGTCAGCAAAATGAGGGAAATCCTCCATGAGACGGTTGGCACAATAGTCTCAACAATGGACTCAAACATACCATTGATCATGAGGATGGCACAGGACTGGGCAACATTTTGTTCCATTGTACATAAGATCGCCATGAGCCAGAGCCAACTTGACAAGAAGGACAAAAGTTTCACAGGATGTGGCAGTCTCTGGAGGTGTTGTGTGTCTACAGGTAATGATCATCATGGTGATGATGGCCCCTCTCATGAGGTGGGCTTGGGGGCCCGACCTCAGCAGAACTGAGATGTGTGGTTTCTGTGAGATCTGCTGGGCTCACTGTCTCCCAGTGAGCGTGGGCTTGGGAGCAACCACAGTGGGTTACGGAAGGGCCCTGGACCTGAGCCTGAAGGGCTGGGTGCCCGGTTTGCCACTTCCTGAGTGACCTTGCACAGCCTTCCACTACTGTGAACCTTGGTTCTTGTCTATAAACTTTCCGGGAGGATTAAGTAGGGAGACTGCCTGCTTTTGTTACTTTCCTCTGGGTTCCATGCTGGAGTCACGGAGTTGGCTCCTTGATCCCTCCCTTGAGAAACCTGCTGTGTAGACCTGGATGGACTGTGAGAGTTAATCCTATGTGTCAACATGGCTGGGCAATGGTGCCCAGGTGTCTGGTCACACACTCATCTAGGTGTTGCTGTGAAGGTGTTGTGCAGATGCGGTCCCCATCTACAACCACTTGACTTTAATGAAGCCGCTCACCCTCCATCATGTGGGTGGGCCTCATCAATCAGCCAAAGGTGTTATCAGCAGAACTGAGGTTTCCTGAGGGAGAAGAACTCTGTCTCAAGATTGTAATATAGACATCCTGCTGGAGCTTCCAGACTATTGCCTGTTGCCCTACAGATTTTGGACTTGCCAGCCTCTACAACTATGTGACCCAATTCCTTAAAATAGATCTCTCCCTCTCTCTCTCATATATATATGTATTATATATACGTATATATTGTATATATATTTATATATTATATATATGTATTATATATAAGATATATATATATGGAGCACATGAAGAAGCTAGAAGAAGCCAGGGGGATATGAAATCACCATTCCACTCCCAGCCCCACCTTCCTGCCTGTAATAAGCAGAAATTTGGGGGCACTCTTTGCATTCCCTCAGCAGTGGATTTAGGGTGTTCATAGCAATTTCTCCTTAGGTTCAAGAGAGGGAAAGGCACCAAGATGACATCGGGGTTACAGACATGAAAGATTCTAATTTTGTAAATATTAGGCACATTGGTACCTATATATACATAGATAAGACATTGGTATATAGATGTACATGATCACATTATATTGATATTATATATAATCATCAATACTGTCACTTGCCAGAAAAAAAATCATGATTCTATTCTTCCAATCTGTTTTCCACACATACATTTATATGTGTGGTGTACATACCCCCACACATACACATGCGTATCTGTGATACTCAAAGATAGATTTTTACATGTCTATATTCACAGCTTTTACATATCTATATTCAAGAGGGAATAACCAGTCAGCAGACAAAAAGCGCTAACAACACCTACACAGGCCTAAGATTCCAGGCATTTAAAATTTAAGACAAAAGCATACTTATGAAAAAGAGTTTGCTCAGGAAACAGAAAAAAAATGTTTATAGAGGATATGCCATCTCTTTTCAAAATCCCGGAAAGCATGGGCAACATTAGAGAGAGAGAGAGCCCAACACACTGGGAGGGAACGGTGGAAAGTAGGAGCCCTTGTGGCGCAGTAGTTAAGCGCTCAGCTGTTAACTGAGAAGTTGATGGTTGGAACCCACCAGCCACTCAGCAGGAGAAAGATGTGGCAGGCTGCTGCTGTAAAAATTACAGCCTTGGAAACTCTATGGGGCAGTTCTACTCTGTCCTATAGGGTCACTATGAGTCAGAATCGACTCGATGGCAATGAGTTCTGTTTTTTTATATCCACGTAAATTATATGTATATGTATACATGCTTATTTGTATGCATATATATTGACATACTACATTATAGTTATATAAAACATCTGTCTTTGACACAGTAGTAAACAAATATGTCAGTGGATGAAATCCCCTTTATTTATGAAATTTAATATAGGACAAAGATGAGTATTACAAAACAGTGGGTAAATGATCAATGAACAGTGTGTAAGCAAATGGATATTCACATAGAAAAATAGCATTAGATCCCTACACTACCCTATTCACAGAAATTAATCTGTTTTAGTTACCTAGCAACACAACGGGGCAGTTTTACTCTGTCCTACAGGCCGGCTGAGTCGGAATTGACTCAACAGGAACACGTTTGGTTTTTTGGTTTCGTTTTCTAGGGCTGCTATAATAGAAATACCACAAGGATGGCTTTAACAAACAGAAGGATACTTTCTCACAGTTTAGGAGGCTAGAAGTCCGAATTCAGAGTACCGGCTCTACGGGAAGGCTTTCTTTCTCTGTTGGCTCTGGGGGAAGGTTCTTGTCTCTTCAGCTTCTGCTTCCTAGTTCCTTGGCGATCTGCAAGTGACTTGGCATCTATCTTACCTCATCTTCTCAGCTTGCTTGTTTAATCTCTTTTATATCTCAAAAGAGATTGACTTAAGATACACCCTACACTAATCCTGCCTCAGTAACATAACAAAGACAACCCATTCCCAAATGGGATTATAACCACAGGGTAGAGGTTAGGATTTACAATTTATTTCTAGGGGACATAATTCGGTCTATAACATAATCCTAGATGGGTTAAAGAGCGAATGAAGAGATGGAAAGAAGAGGAAAACAGAGTGGAGCGCCATGTAATCTTGAGTAGAGACATCCTTCCTGTGCAACACAGGAGACTAGAAACCATGAAGGGAAAGATGGGAAATTCTTGATCACATGAGATTTTGATACCTTGCTGTAACAAAAGACACCATTGCTAGGATTAAAAGACAGGTGAGACAATCTAAGAGGAAATATTTGCAACTTTCCCAGAAGAACCAAAAAAACTAAACCCTCTGCCGTCGAGTCGATTCTGACTCATAGTGACCCCATAGGACAGAGTAGAACTGCCCCATAGAGTTTCCAAGGATGGGCTGGTGGATTCGAATGGCTGACCTTTAGGCTAGCAGCCCAGCTCTTAAAGAGGAAATATTTGCAACTACTCCAGTGGGCAAAGTATAAATACCTATCAAGTGTAACAAGCTCCCAAAAAGCAACAAGGAAAAGACAAACTAAATGGAGAATAGACAAAGGATATACCTAGGCGATTCATAAAAACATTACATACGACCAATAAAGATAAGAAAATATGCCTGACTGCGTAGTAATCAGGGAGGTGCAAAATAATGCAGTGAGCTATCATTTTCACCTACCAGACCACGAAAAATTCCTGATTGGTATAATTCAGTGTTAAAGAGGCTCTGGGAAAACATCATGTCTGACCACTGTTGGTGGAGCGAACCAGGTAAGGGCTTTGGGAAGAAACACGGCTGTACCTTTCCAAGTTGTGAACCCACAAGCCTTTTGTACCAGCTGCGCTACTCTGGGGATCAATCCTATAAAATGAATTGTGTGTTTGTAACAGTGTGTGCCTATCCATCCATCAGAAAATGGTTGAATCAACTCTGAGCTAGCTATACTATGCAGTATACCACAAAGAAGTTGAAACAAACAAAACAGACATACATGTATTAAAGGAGCCCTAGTGGTGCAGTGATTAAGAGCTCAGGTGATAACCAAAAGGTAGGCAGTTCAAATCTAACAGCCAGTCCTTAGTTATCTAGTAACCCAATGGGGCAGTTCTACTCTGTCCGACAGGATGGCTATGAGTTGGAATTGACTCGAGGGCAACAGATTTGATTTTTTGGTTTAGTTTTCTAGCGCTGCTATAATAGAAATACCACAAGTCTATGGCTTTAACAAACAGAAGTATATTTTCTCACAGTGTAGGAGGCTAGAAGTCCAAATTCAGGGCTGCCCCTATGGGGTCTTATAGGGTCGTCATGAGTAGGAATCAACTCGATGGCAATGGGTTTTATATGTATTAACACACACACAAAAAAAACTAAGACTTATTCCTAAGTAAAAATGTTAATTATGGAACAACACCTACAGCACGATTTCATTTTTTGTAAAAACTAACGAGCATGCACATATAGTGATTCTGCGTTTTATCTACACGTGTGTGTGAGTGAGGGCACAGTGAAAGTTCGGACAAAATGCACACCAGCAATAGCTGGTTGTGTTAGGGAAGGTCAAGGAGAGAGAAAACCTCAGAGAGGAAACGTGTTCCCATGTTGTGTTTTTGCTGAAGAATGAATTCATTTAATGTCACTGGAGAAAGAAGTCATATGTTTACATTCCTGCTCCATTTTCTTCTCTTTGTCCTTTTCTTCTGAGTTTGGAAGCATGGCTCCAGTTTATTACACACATCATTGGTCTGATTTTCTGTTTTATCAAATCTGCTTTTTATTGTGCGTGGTAATCAGTATACTTTCTTTATAATTTTGCTCTCTTCACCGTCTACTTTCCACCATTCCCTCCCAGAATGTTGGGCTCCCGCTCGCTCTCTCTAATATTGCCCATGCTTTCCTGGATTTTGAGAAGAGATGGCATATTCTCTATAAACATTTTTTTTTTGTTTCCTGAGCAAACTCTTTTTCATAAGTACGTCTTTTGCCTTAAATCTTAGATGCCTGGAATCTTAGGCCTGTGTTGACATTGTTAGTGTTTTTTTTTTTTTTTTTAATCTGCTGACTGGTTATTCCCTCTTGAATAAGAAGAAATCTGACCAGGCCTAGTTTTCTCCCGATTATGTGGTTTTCTCATCTCTTAAGCTGAAATCCTAGTTGCTATGAGTTTACTTTTCCAGTTTCCTGGACCCTTAGTCTGGGATGAGTGAAGTTCAGTGGGTCTTGCAGAAAGAGAACTCCACCTCTGAGCTGCTTCTCCTTGAAGTCTCAACTGCTGCGTCCCCCCCCCACCCAGCCCCTTCCCCTCCTCCCTGGGCCTTCTCCAGAAGCTACTTCCCACTTCCTTTCCTTCGAGGATTACACATTACTCCTGGGACCTCCTTCTATCTGAGTCCATCAGCATTATGGCCGGAGAAATTCCTGCCTTCCAGGTGGGTGGATGAGGTTGGACTGGGTTTGCCCTGCTTTCATTTTCCATTAGGTATTCCAGTGTGACTCTGGAAGGGGTGTACTGTACACCATAGGAAGACCCCCTTTGGCACAGAGTAATTGCTCGACAGTCGTTTACATCTCTCCCTCTGACTCCCCTTTGGTTTTGGGAGCAAATCTTCCCTATGCTTTATTCCCTCAGAGGTATTTTCTCCTCTCTCCTCAAACTCTATTTCTTAAACTTTGTATTGTGAAACTTTAAAGATATGTGGAAGTAGAGAGGTTCTACTCAAGAGAAATGAAAATATACATTGACATATAGCCTTGCATGAAAAAGTCCATACGGTGTCAACTGGAAAAAATGCCAGTGGCCATTGAGTGGTGACAGACAGTTAAAATGTGGCTTATCCACTCAAGGGAAGACTTGATGATGTTGTGTGCCGCCAAGTCAGTTCTGACTCATAAATAACACTCTATGGCAGTAGAACTGCCCCACAGGGTTTTCTAGACTGTAATCTTTACGGAAGCAGATCATCAGATCTTTCTCCCTTGGAGCTGCTGGGTGGGTTTGAATCTCTAGCCTTTTGGTCAGCAGCCCAGCATTTACCTGTTGAGGCACCAAGGCTCTTAACGGAAGACTGTTGTTAGGTGCCGTCGAGTCAGGTGCGTAGTAGTCCTTAAGGTGACATGTTTGCTTTTTAACACTTTAAAGAGGTCTTTTGCAGCAGATTTGCCCAGTGCAATACATAGCTTGATTTCTTGACTGCTGCTTCCATGGGCATTGACTGTGGATCCAAGTAAAATGAAATCCTTGACAACTTCAATCTTATCTTTGTTTATTATGATGTTGTTTATTGGTCTAGTTGTGAGGATTTTTGTTTTCTTTATGTTGAGGTGTAATCCATACAGAATGCTGTAGTCTTTGATCTTCATCAGTAAATGCTTCAAGTCCTCTTCACTTTCAGCAAGCAAGGTTGTGTTGTCTGCATAATGCAGGTTGTTAATGAGTCTTCCTCTAATCCTGATGCCCCATTCTTCTTCACATAGTCCAGCTTCTCAGATTATTTGCTCAGCATACAGATTGAATAGCTGTGGTAAAAGGATACAACCCTTATGCATACCTTTCCTGATTTTAAACCATGCAGTATCCCATTGTTCTGTTTGAATGACTGCCTCTGTGTCTATGCACATGTTTCTCATGAGCACAGTTAAGTGTTCTGGAATTTCCATTCCTCATGATGTTATCCATAATTTCTTTGATCCTGAATGCCTTTGCATAGTCAATAAAACACAGGTAAACATCTTTCTGGTATTCTCTGCTTTCAGCCAAGATCCATCTGACATCAGCAATGATATCCCTCGTTCCACGTCCTCTTCTGAATTATGTCTTGAATTTCCATTGTGAACAATGCTGCAATGAACATGAGTGTGCATATGTCTATTCTTGTGACGGTTTTTATTTCTCTATTCTCAATCCTGATGGCCCCGTACTTCCAAACTCAGAAGAAAAAATACCATATATTTCTATTTCTAACTTTTTAAGGAAGTGCCATATTGTTTTTCAAAATGGTTGTACCATTTTACATTCCCACCAGCAGTGCATAAGAGTTCCAAGCTCCCTGCTGCCTCACCAACATTTGTTATTTTCTGTTTTTTTTTTTTTATTCAGGTTAGTAATGTTGGGGTGAGATAGTATCTCATTGTAGTTTTGATTTGCATTTCTCTAATGGTCAGTGATCTCTCGTATTTCCTCCGATGTCTTTTAGCTGCCTGAATGTCTTCTTTGGTAAAGTGTCTTTTCATATTCTTTGTTCATTTTTTAATCGAATTGTTTGTCTTTTTGTTGTAGAGATGTTGGATTTTCCTGTAGATTTTAGGGATTAGAAGTTTGTCGGATTTGTCATCGCCAAAAATTTTTTCCCAGTCTGTAGGTTCTCTTTTTACTCTTTTGGTGAAGTCTTTTGATGAGCATAAGTGTTTAATTTTTAGAAGATCCCAGTTATCTAGCTTATCCTCTGCAGTTAATGTGTTATTAGTTATTGTTTGTATCTTGTTAATGCCATGTGTCAGGGCCTGTAGCATTGATCCTAGTTTTAATTCTATGATCTTCATAGTTTTGGGTTTTGTATTTAGGTCTTTGGTCCATTCTGAATTAGTTTTTGTGTACAGTGTGAGGTATGGGTTCTGTTTAATTTTTTTTTGCAGATGGACATCCAGTTTTAGCAGCACTGTTTGTTAAAAAGACTATCTTTTCCCCATTTAATGGACTTTGGGCCTTTGTCAAAGATCTGATGACCATAGGTGGATGGATTTACATCTGAGTTCTAAATTCTGTTCCATTGGTCAATGTGTCAACCATTGGTCAATTGGTCAGTCGTTTTACCAATACCAGGCTGTTTTGATTAAAGTAGCAGTATAGTAGGTTCTGAGGTCAGGTAGTGTGAGTCCTCCTACTTTATTCTTTTTCTTCAATAGTGCTTTACTTATCCGGGGCCTCTTTTCTTTCCATATAAAATTAATCATTAGTTCTTCCATCTCATTACAGAACTCTGGTTGGTATTTGGATTGGGATTGCATTGTATTTGTAGATTGCTTTGGGTAGAACTGACATTTTCACAATGTTGAGTCTGCCTATCCATGAGCATGGTATGTTTTTCCATTTATGTAGGTCTCCTTTGGTTGCTTGTAGTAGTGTTTTGTAGTTTTCTTTGTACAGGACTTTTAAGTTCCTGGTTATATTTATTCCTAAGTATTTTATTTTTTTAGGAGCTATTATAAATGGTATTGTTTTCTTGATTTCCTTTTTGTAGTTCTCTTTATTGGTGTATAGGAATCCAATTGATTTTTGTATATTTATCAGGTACTGTGCTACTTTGCTATTATTTCCATAGTTTTCTTGTGGAGTCCTTTGGGTTCTGTATGTATAGTATCATATCATCTGCAAATATGGATAGTTTTACTTCTTCATTACCAGTTTGGATGCCCTTTATTTCTTTTTCTTGCCTTATTGCTCTAGCTAGGACTTCCAGCACAATGTTAAATAGGAGTGGTGATAAAGGGCATCCTTGTCTTGTTCCTGTTCTCAGGGGTGTTTTCAGCCTCTCTCCATTAAGAATGATGTTGGCTGTTGGTTTTGTATAGATGCCCTTTATTATGTTGAGGAATTTCTTGTCTATACCTATTTTATTGATAGTTTTTATCAGGAATGAATATTGGACTTTATCAAATGCCTTTTCTGTGTCAATTGAGATGAACATGGGATTCTTTCCTTTCCTTTTATTTATGTGGTAGATTATGTTGATTGATTTTCTAATGTTGAAGAGAATTTTTGCATCTATATTCATGAGTGATATTGGTCTGTAATTTTTTTTTGTTGTTGTTTTTGTTTTTTGTGGTGTCTTTGCCTGGTTTCGGTATCAAGGTTATGCTGGTTTCACAGAATGAATTTGGAAGAATCTCTTCCTTTTCTGTGTTCTGAAAGTTTGAGTACTACTGGTGCAAGCTCTTCTCTGAACGTTTGGTAGAATGCTCCAGTGAAGCCATCTGGGCCTGAATCTGGCTTGAATTTCTGGCAGTTCCCTGTTGCTGTACTGCTGCAACTGATTTTGAATGATCTTCAGCAAAATTTTACTTGTGTATGATATTAATGATATTGTTTGATGATTCCCACATGCTGCTGAAATACCTTTCTTTGGAATGGGCACAAATATGGATCTCTCACAGGCAGTTGGCCAGGTAGCTGTCTTCCAAATTTCTTGGCATAGATGATTAAGCACTTCCAGCACTGCATTCATTTTTGAAACATCTCAACTGGTATTCCATCAATTCCTGGAGCCTTGTTTTTTGCCAATGCCTTCAGTGCAGTTTGGACTTCTTCCTTCAGTACCATTGGTTCTTGATCATATGCTGTCTCCTGAAATGGTTGAACATGGACCAATTCTTTTTGGTACAGTGACTGTGTATTCTTTCCATCTGCTTTTGATGCTTTCTGCATTGTTCAGCATGTTGCCCATAGAATCCTTCAATATTGTGACTCAAGTCTTGAATTTTCTCTTCAATTACTGAAGCTTGAGAAAGCCAAGCATATTCTTTTTGGTTTTCTATCTCCAGGTCTTTGCACATTTCATTATAATACTTTACTTTGTCTTCTCAGGCCTCCCTTTGAAATCTTCTGTTCAGCTCTTTTACTTCATCATTTCTTCCTTTTGCTTTAGCTACTCTACGTTCAAGAGCAACTTTCAGAGTCTCTTCTGACATCAATTTTGGTCTTTTCTTCCTTTCCTGTCTTTTTGATGACCTCTTGCTTTCTTCATGTACGATGTTCTTGATGTCATTCCACAATTCACCTGGTCTTCGATCATTAGTGCTCGATGCTTCAAATCTATTCCTGAGAGGTTCTCTAAATTCAGGTGGGATATACTCAAGCTCACACTTTCAGTCTCATGGACTTGTTCTGATTTTCTTCAGCTTCAATTTGAACTTGCATATGAGCAATTGATGGTCTATTCTGCATTCAGCCCCAGCCTTGTTCTGACTGATGATATTGAGCTTTTCTTTCTTTTCTGTCCACAAATATAGTTGATTTGATTCCTGCATGTTCTATCCAGTAAGGTCATGTGTACAGTCACTGTTTATGTTCTGGAAAAAAGGTATTTGCAATGAATAAGTCATTGGTCTTGCAAAATTCTACCATGCGATCTCCATCATTGTTTCTATCACCAAGGACATATTTTTCAACTACCATTCTTTCTTCTTTGTTTGCAACTTTCCAATTCCAATCACTAGTAATTATCAGTGCATCCTAATTGCTTGTTCAATCAATTTCAGACCGCAGAAATTGGTAAAAATCTTCAATTTCTTCATCTTTGGCCTTAGTGGTTGATAGGTAAATTTGAATAATAGTCGTATTAACTTGTTGTCCTTGTAGACATATGGATATTATCCTGTCACTGACAACATTGTACTTCAGGATAGATCTTGAAATGTTCTTTTTGACCATGAGTGCAACGTCATTCTTCTTCAAGTTATCACTCTTGACATAGTAGGCCATATGATTGTCCAATTCAAAATGGCCAATACCAGTTCATTTCAGCTCATTAATGACTGTTGTTATTGTTGTTAGGTGCCAGTGAGTTGGTTCCGACTCCTAACTACCCTTTGTACAACAGAACAAAACACTGCCCTGTCCTGTGCCATCCTCACAATCGTTGTTATGCTTGAGCCCATCGTTGCAGCCACTGTGACAATCCATCTTGTTGAGGGTCTTCCTCTTTTTCACTGACCCTCCACTTTACCCAACATGATGTCCTTCTCCAGGGACTGATCCCTTCTGATAACATGTCAAAAGTATGAGAAGTAATCTTGCCATCCTAGCTTCTAAGGAGCATTCTGGTTGTACTTATTCCAGGACAAATTTGTTTGTTCTTTTGGCTGCCCGTGGTATATTCAATATTATTTGCCAACATCACAATTCAAAAGCGTCAATTCTTCTTTGGTCTTCCTTATTTATTGTCTAGCTTTTGCATGTATATTAGGGGATTGAAAACACCATGGCTTGAGTCAGGCCCACCATAGACTTCCTGGTGACATCATTGCTTTTTAACACTTTACAGAGATCTTTTGCAGCAGATTTGCCCGAAGCAATGCATCGTTTAATTTCTTGACTGCTGCTTCCATGGGTGTTGATTGTGGATCCAAGTAAAATGAAGTTCTTGACAACTTCAGTCTTTTTTCCATTTATCATGATGTTGCTTATTGGTCCAGTTGTGAGGATTTTTGTTTTCTTTATGTTGAGGTGTAATCCATATAGAAGGCTGTGGTCTTTGATCTTTATTGGTAAGTGCTTCAAGTCCTCTTCACTTTCAGCAAGCAAGGTTGTGTCATCTGCATATCACAGGTTGTTAAGCAGTCTTCCTCCAATCCTGATGACCCCATTTTTCTTCAAAGAGTCCAGCTTCTCAGATAATTTGCTCTTCATATAGATGAAATAAGCATGGTGAAAGGATACAACTCTGACACACACATTTCCTGACTTCAAACCATGCAGTATCTCCTTGCTCTTCTCAAAAACCTGCTTCTTGATCTACGTACAGGTTCCTCATGAGTACAATTATGTGTTCTGGAATTCCCATTCTTTGCAATGTTATCCATAATTTGTTATGATCCACAGAGTCGAATACCTTTGAATAGTCAATAAAACACAGGTAAACATCTTTCCAGTATTCTCTGCTTTCAGCCAAGATTCATCTGACATCAGCAATGATATCCCTGGTTCCACGTCCTCTTCTGAATCCAGCTTGAATTTCTGGCAGTTCCCTGTCGATATACTGCTGCAGCCACTTTTGAATAATCTTCAACAAAATTTTCTCTCGTAAAGCTTGACTCAATCCATGTCATTAAGGTCGACTCTACTCAGAGGAGGTAGCTCTTCCCCAGTAGATTTTGAGTGTCTGCCAACCCGAAGGGCTCATCTTTTGGCACTATATTAGACAATGTTTTGCAACTATTCATAAGGTTTCACTAATTCTTTTCAAAAGTAGACTGCCGGGTCCTTCTTCCTGGTCTGTCTTCGGGGACCCTGCTAGTATTTGAATACCAGGTGGCATAGCTTCCAGCATCACAGCAGCAAGCAAGACCCTACAGTAGGACAAACTGACAGCTGCTTGGGGGTTCTAATGCTGACAATATGGATGTTTATGCATTCCATTTCGCTTTTGTTGATTTCCAATTTTCCCAGATTCATACTTTGTGCATTCTACTTCCTGTTGTTAATGGATGTTTGCAGCTGTTTCTTCTCATTTTGAGTCGTACCACATCAACAAATGTAGGTCCCGAGAGCTTGACTCCATGCACATCGTTAAGGTCGACTCTACTTTGAGGAGGCAGCCCTTCCCCCGTCATATTTGAGTGCCTGCCAACCCGAGGGGCTCATCTTCTGGCACTATATCAGACAATGTTCTACTACTATTCATAAAGTTTGCACTGGCTAATTCTTTTCAGAAGTAGACTTCCAGATCCTTCTTCCTAGTCTGTCTTAGTCTGGAAGCTCAGCTGAAACCTGTCAACTGTGGGTTACCCTGCTGGTATTTGAAATACCGGTGGCATAGTTTCCAGCATCACAGCAGCATGCAAGCCACCACAGTAGGACAAACTGACAGACGCATGGGGAACGGAAGACTACTTAGCAATAAAAAGGAACAAGCTACTGATGCACCCTCCATCACGGATGAACTGTAAAATCCTGGTGCAAAGTGAAAGAAGCCAGACACAGTACTGCATACCGTATAGTCCCATTTGTGTGAAATGTCTCGGAAAGGTCAATTTATGGAGACAGAAAGTAGTTAGTGGTTGCCTGCGGTCAGGAGTGGGGATGGGAGCTCTAAGAGGGCATGAGGAATTTTACTGGGAGGTGGAACTGTCCTAAAACTGATCTATGGTGATGGTTGCACCACTCGGTATGGTTATTAAAACTCATTGAATTGTACTTTTGAAATGAGTGAATTATATGATATGCAAAAGGTGTTATTAAATGTAACATTGAAAAGGTGCTGTCAATAACAAAATGGTTGCCATTGAGTCAATTCCAGCTCATAGTGCCCCCATGTGTGCCAGAGTAGAACTGTGCTCCATACGGTTTTCAATGGCTGATTTTTCAAAGTAGATTGCCCGGCCTTTCTTCTGAGGTATTGAAACTCCAATTTTTAGCTTTGCAGTTGAGCACTTAACCATTTGCACCACCTAGGGACTCCTTTATCAATACCAGTGTTGTTTTAATTAAAAAAAAAAAGCATAATAAGAAACAAATCTCCCATGTACCCATCTTGGTTTCAACAATTATCACTCACAGCAAATTTTCAAGCCTTATGTTTGTCTTGAGGAACCCTTATGGCACAATGGTTAAGCAGCTGCTGACCAAAAGGTTGGACTTTCAGGTCCATCCAGAGATGTCTCAGAAGAAAGGCCTGATGATCTGCTTCCATAAAGATTACAGCCAAGAAAACCCTATGTGACAATTCTGCTCTGTCTCATGTGGTCGCTATGAGTTGTAACAACATATTTGTCTTGCTTTTTTCACAGCAGATCTTGAAGGCCACGTAAACACAGTACCCAAATCATTAGCAGCCAGAAAACCTAATCTTGCTTTTGTGGATGAAGGGAGCGCTTGCCGGTGAGATCCTCCCAGGAGGAGGGAGAAACTTCTGCTCCCTGTAGGTTCAGAGCAACCAGGGGGAGGAAGCAGGTCGCCATCCAGAAGGTGTGGACAGTGCCCTCCCTGCCGCTGACTGGCAGAAAAGTGACGATTGAAGCTTGGGATGTTTGACAAAGCTGCACAGGAAGGAAAACGTTCAAACATTGAGAAAAACCAAAAGAATTTACAGTGAACATCTACAGACCCATCCCTTAGATTAATGAATATTTTGCTATACTCTCATTACCATATACAGGTAGTCCCCAACTTACGACAAGTTCCGTTCCGACGACTCCCTCGTAAGTTGGTTCTGATGGAAGTCGAATACCTCATTTTTTTTGTTTTCATTATTATTGCTTTTTATTATCAGTGTCTTTACAAACCTGATCTTTATTTGTCTTTAGAGGTAGAAAACATTACATATAAACTTACAGATATATTCTCACATTGTACATAGTACATATTATTAACAACAAGATATACAAAAAAATAAAAACAGATGGTCATAAGGGTGGTTCATCATAACCCGAATACATTGTACATAAGTCGAAGGCTACCCATATCTACTTGTCTGTCCATCCCCCTTTCCATCCTTTTTTATGGGTTTCAAAGTAAGCCCTAGACATCAGCTCTTCTCTCCAAGTATCTCAGCAGACTATCATTAACTGGGACTAAGGTGCGCCTGACCCAAGCCACGGTGTTCTCAATGGCCTCATATGCATGTGAAAGGTGGACAATGAATAAGGAAGACAGAAGAATTGATGCCTTTGAATTGTGGTGTTGGTGAAGAATATCGAATATACCATGGACTGCCAGAAGGACGAACAAATCTGTTTTGGGAGAAGTATAGCCAGAATGGCTGTACTTCAGAAGCGAGGATGGCGAGACTTCGTCTCACATACTTTGAACATGTCATCAGGAGGGAGCAGTCCCTGGAGAAGGACATCATGCTTGGTAGAGGGTCAGTGAAAAGGAGGAAGGCTCGCAATGAGATGCATTGACACAGTGGCTGCAACAGTGGGCTCAAACATAGCAACAACTGTGAGGATGGCGCAGGACCAAGCAGTGTTTCATTCTGTTGTACGTAGGGTCGCTGTGAGTCGGAACCGACTTGATGGCACCTAACAATAACATCGTTAACTAGGGTTTTATCATTGTTTATGTGTTGTTATGCAAATTCTAGGAGCCTCTGGGTGGCAAAAATGGTTAAGCGCTGGACTACTATCTGGAAGGTTGGTGGTTCAAACCCACCCAGAGGTGCCTCAGAAGTAAGGCCTGGCCATCTGCTTCTGAAAAGTCACAGCCTTAAAAACCCCATGAAGCAGTTCTGTCTACTCTGCACACTTGGGTTCACCCTGAATCGGAATCAACTTGACAGCAACTAACAACAACATGCAAGTTGTACATACAGGAGTTCCGGCAAAATGGTGCTCTAGGCAGAAGCACCACACCGTCCCTCCACAGCAAAGATCTGAAAAACTAAGCCGAACAGAGAATACAACAATCCTGAAACCCTAAAACATCAAATGAAGAGATAAAGAACTCAGCCAAGC
>NW_004444101.1:3842499-3845219 GCF_000243295.1 Trichechus manatus latirostris | reverse complement strand
ATATGTTGTGGGGTTGTTAACCAATGTCATAAAACAACATGTGTACTTCTGTTTCATGAGAAACTATTTGTTCTGTAAGCCTTCATCTGAAGTACAATAAAAAAAATAAACCAATAAATTTAAAAAAATCCAAGAAAAGTTTTACACACACACACACACAAAAAAAAATTCTACATACAGTCGGCCCTCTGTATCCGTGGGTTCCGCATCTGTGGATTTAACCAGCTGCGGATCAAAAGCCGAGCACTACGCTGAGTCCCCGTGAATGGCGTGATGTGGAGCGTCCCCTGCTGTAGCCTCCACCATCTCACAGATCTCAGTCTCTCTCCAGCACTCCTTGTTTGAACATCGTTGGCCTCATGTCTCGTTCGTTCGCTCCTTGTGTTGTACACATCCTTTGTTTCTGTGAAAAAAAGTCTCCTAAAAAGCAATGAGGTGATCAGAGCCATCCCCCCCCAGGCTCAGTGTGAGTGGTGAGTGGAGAGGAAGGAGTGTCAGGCTGGTCAGGGGTGGCTGGCCAGCTATGGACAGCGCGGCAGCCTCCCGAACTTCAAGATCACAGGCGGACGAGCATCTGCTGAGGCCCAGGCAGCACCCACCTTCCCAGAAGAGCTCAAGAACCCCAGAAGAGAAAGGCTACCTTCCAGAGCACGCCTTCAACTGTGATGAAACAGCTCTTTACACAGTATTAACATTGTATTCGGTATTACAAGCCATCTAGAGATGATGCAAATACTGTACCATTTTATATAAGGGACTTCAGCATCCTTAGATGTTTTTATCCTTGGGGGTCCCGGAACCAATCCCTTGCAGATAGTGAGGGACGACTGTACAGTGAAATGAACAAATTTTAAGTATTGTTTGATGAGTTTTAATACAGCGAGGTGTACATTTTTAATAAGGTAGTCATTTTTGAGAATAGATACTACCTTGATAATCTCTTCTGACAGTATTATTTGGAAATCATTTTATCCTTTGTCCCTTAGTTTCCTTGACTCTTAGTCCCTGAGGTTTCAGCTGAAAGAGTTGTAAAATTATCATAAATCCATTCTTCCCACAAATATGGATAAGCCTTTTCCATGAGGCAGGCTCTGGACTAGGGAGTCGTGGAGACAAAGAAGAACAAGACGAAGTCCTCACTCCCAAGTTTCCCTGCTGAGGGGAGGGAGCCAAGGCCCCATGACAGGGCTTACAGATGGAGGTCAGGCCCTGACCGTTTTTTGAAACTTGACGGCCAGAACTGCTGATGCCTCAAGCAGTTTTTCTGACTTTCTGGAGGTGGTGGCTTAAATTCACCTTTCGCGGACATACGGTTCTTTGTTTTAGGAAAATGAATTTAATGGGCCTTTTGCTTGTGTAGAGGGAAAGCAAACAGTGTCTTCTGTGACAGAAAAGGTCGAGTCAGCAAGAAGGTAATTGCTCTGCCTAACGAGGTAAACGCTGTCTTCCTTGCGGTAGAATTGCAGCTTTGTCGACTATGTTTTCTTTAGGAAATTTCTCCTAAACATGGATTTAGTCTGCACTGTTCCTGAAGACGGCTGTTTGTTCTCAGAAGCTGTGTGAGTGTATCTGTGAGTGTGTGCGTGTGTGCGTCTGTGTGTGAGTGTGAACGTGTGTGAGTGTGTGTGTGTGTAAGTGTGCCCCAGGCCGTGGGACCTTCTCATCGCCCCTTTGGTCTGCCGCCCATGAGGTCACGGTCCAGTAAGGCCCCTTTGCTGGTTTTCTTTCCTGAGAAACATTGAATCAAAGACTCGGGAGGGAGCCTAGAGCTCAGTCAGGCCAGCTCCCCACTCGGCGTGGGGACATGGTGGGGGACAGGAGACGCATCTGCTCTGTGCTGACGGCCGTGATACTTGGCCTCTCAACCCTGCAAGTCCTGGTGAGACATGCAAAGGGCTGCCAGAGAACCTACAGCGTCAGGACGCGAGGACAGCGCGCCTCAGGGCCTGTGTGTGCACGCGATTGTGTGTGTGCGTGTGTGCGTCTGCGTGTGTGCCGCGAATCTGTGTCTATGTGTGTGTGTGTCTGCGTGTGTGCCGTGAATCTGTGTCTATGTGTGTGTGTCTGCGTGTGTGCTGTGAATCTGTGTCTCTGTGTGTGTGCGTCTGCGTGTGTGCCGTGAATCTGTGTCTATGTGTGTGTGTGTCTGCGTGTGTGCGTCTGCATGTGTGCCGTGAATCTGTGTCTATGTGTGTGTGTCTGCGTGTGTGCCGTGAATCTGTGTCTATGTGTGTGTGTGTCTGCGTGTGTGCCGTGAATCTGTGTCTATGTGTGTGTGTCTGCGTATGTGCTGTGGTGTCCTATATGTGTCCGTGTGTGTGTGCGCTGTGGTGTGATCTATATGTGTGTGTGTGTGTGTGTGTGTGTGCTGTGGTGTGATCTATATGTGTGTGTGTGTGTGTGCTGTGGTGTGATCTATATGTGTGTGTGTGTGTGCTGTGGTGTGGTCTATATGTGTGTGTGTGTGTGCTGTGGTGTGGTCTATATGTGTGTGTGTGTGTGTGTGCTGTGGTGTGATCTATATGTGTGTGTGTGTGTGTGTGCTGTGGTGTGGTCTATATGTGTGTGTGTGTGTGTGTGTGTGTGTGCTGTGGTGTGATCTATATGTGTGTGTGTGTGTGCTGTGGTGTGGTCTATGTGTGTGTGTGTGTGCTGTGGTGTGATCTATATGTGTGTGTGTGTGTGTGCTGTGGTGTGGTCTATATGTGTGTGTGTGTGTG
>NW_004444101.1:3830400-3842399 GCF_000243295.1 Trichechus manatus latirostris | reverse complement strand
GTGTGTGTGCGCTGTGGTGTGATCTATATGTGTCCGTGTGTGTGCGCGCTGTGGTGTGATCTATGTGTGTGTGTGTGTGCTGTGGTGTGATCTATGTGTGTGTGTGTGTGTGCTGTGGTGTGGTCTATATGTGTACATGTGTCTGTGTGTGCCGTGCTATGGTTTGGTCTTGTGTGTGTGTTTTTATGTGTGTCCCTGTGTGTATCCATGTGTTGCATGTATGTGCGCACACGTCCGTACATGCACGTGTGTGCTGAGGTGTGCTGCCTGTGTGTGCGCACACGCGCCTGCCTGTACCTGTGTGCATACCTGTGTGCACTGGTGCGGGAGCAGACCTAAGGGCAGGAGGACAGCCCCAGAGGCAGGCCCTGTTTCTGAAGACTCTTCCCAGCCTGGGCGACGCTTCAGACTGGAGTGGCTTCCAGAGCACTGGAGGCGTCCGCCTGGAGCCGAGGCGATTCCTGCATTACGTGGGCACGCGCCACCGGCTCCCTGAGGGCCCTGACATGGAGGGTCTGCAACCTCGTGAAATAAAAGGAGGGAGCAGTCAGGACAGAGTCTCTGGAGCCTGTGGCCTGGGGGCAAAGTGGTGCTTGGACCTTGCCCAAGGCCGTGCCTTCAATGGCCCCCCACTTGCAAGGTCACACCCGGCCCCCAGGCCTTACTCCCTCACCTAGGAGTCACATCTGGCCCCCAGTCCTGGCTCCCTCACAGCCCCCGCCCCCACACCTCTCACATGGTCACACCTGGGCCACAGGCCTCGCTCCCTCACAACCCCCCCACCCCTCACGTAGTCACACCCGGCCCCCAGGCCTTGCTCCCTCGCACCCCCCTCAGGCAGGGTAGCCTTGCCCAGCGCCCTCCTCCTGCAAGACCAGCCCCACCTGCCAGTGCCCCTCCTTAAGGCCACCCAGGCGCGCTGCTCCCCAGCTGGCCGTGAGGCAGGCCGTGGATGGGAATGAGTGTTGTTTCATTAGAGATGAAAACCGTGAGCACGTCTCTGCGCTTGGCAGGAAAAACCGATGTCCAGGTGACAGCAGATTGTGGCTTCCTGCAGTGGGCAGAGGCAGAAAATCACCTCCCTGATCACTTCATTGATTAACTGAATCACTGAGATTCGTCCTCCTCACCCTCTACCAGAGCGACATGCAGGGGCTGTTGGAACCGCGGCAGCTCAGGTCCCAGCGCTTCCTTCGGGCCAGCCATGGTGCCCGGCCTGGGGCCGCCCTCCCAACAGGCACGCCAGGGCCTAGGTACTAGGTGTCTTCCATCCCTCAGGACAGCCCCTGTGTGCCTTGACCCCCAATGAAAGCCAGCCCGTGCCAGAGCCGGTGCAGGAATCTGGCCTCGCAGGAGACACGCACTCTCCCTGGGCCTCGGCATCCCCATCTGTACCACCAGGGATTTGAACTAAGCCCCTGCTCAGGTCCTCCTCAGAGCTAAGGGCCTCTATCTAATGCCAATTAGACAGTGATACTTTAACTTGCAACATAGCAACTTACAACTCAAGAGGATCTTCAGAATAGTATCCTGTTCTCTGTAGCTGAATTAGAAAGTCAACAAAGGCAGGTTGGTGGGATGGGTCCCTGTCCTAGGTCAGACTCAGAAGTGAAGGTCTGTGTGCAGGGGCTTTACTGGGAATCACAGTCGGGAACAGCACCCTAACGAAGTGAGGGGCCAAGGCTGCGCAGAGGGCAAAGCGGAGCTGCAGCAGAGGCCTTGGCCCATCCTCCAAGGAGCTCCTGATGGAGTTACTCTTCAGGCTGTCCCAAACTGAGGTGGGGGTCGCTTGGGGAGTCTTTGCACCTCCACAGGAAGCAGGCATTGGCCATGGGCTGCCCCCAGGACAAGGCAGCTTCACTTGGCCAAGGGCAATTCCTGGTGAAAACCGGCCAGCCTTCCAGCTGCTGGGGGCCAATCTGGGCAGCACACTACTACAGCCCCTTCACCTGCCCTCTCCGCGGTCACAGGCACGGGGGTACTGGAGGTTCAGAACTGAGAGGCTCTGCACTGGGTCCCTGCACTGGTGACGGTGACAAGACCCTCCATGGGGGCGGCTTGCTGCTCCCGGGGAGAAAGCACCTCCCCAAAGGAGTCTGGACGCTTCCCTTGTCCTTCTGCCTCCTCTCTGCGAGCAGGGAAAAAGCCTCAGGGATGACAGCATCTCCACCTGGGCAGAGGAGATTTTAAATCAACAAGCAAAGGTCAGCCAAGTCATTAGCGTCTATTCCCTTCAGCAGATGGAAACCCGCTCCCGACGCCAGGCACTGGCCCCCGCTGCTTGCTGCCTCTCCCTCTGTATCCACTCGGTAATAACAAGTCCCCCCTGGGCTGGGCCACACTCCGAGCCCTTGCTCCTGCACCGGGACGCGCCCGAGCTTCCCTGGCCTCCCGTGAAAGCCCCCTCCTCTCACAGCCCAGGACCACCTTGCACGGAAGGGTTATGGTGCTGTTCTTCCAGGGTCCAGCTCCCTCAAAGTTCTGGATAGGGCGGGGCCATGGGCAAGGCTCCAGTTGGAATGGAAAACCTGGACAGGCTGGTTGTTTTCCCTTCGAAGTGCGCTGGCACGGCGAGCCTCGTGTTGCATTAGCTCCGTCTCTCAGCTGGAAGCCAACCTGGAATCACTTTAAAGTGCTTCCAGTGGGAGCAAGGAGAAGATGAAGCAGGGCTGACATGCATCCATCATAACTGCCCGTGGTGGCCGTGGAATCTGGACCTTGACGGTCCATGGCTGCTGGCGACTCCTTTGCAGTTTTTCTGACTTCACGGACCTGTGCCCGCCAAGCCCGCCAAGCCCTCCAGGATGAGAGATTCCAGCACGCCAGCCTGAGTGCCGAGTCGAGGGGTATCTTTGCTGTGTTTGCTTTGCTTGTTTTTCCTGATGCAGGTTCAATGAGCATACCCCGAAGGAACAACGGCTCAAGCTCCTTGCCCATGGCCCCACCCTGTCCTCAGCTCACCCCACGCCCGAGTGCGTCCTTCTTGTTTCGCAGACAGGAGGAGGAAGGTTTACGGGGCACAATCGCTTCCCAGTTATGGCTCAACAGTGAATGCAATTTTAACCACCTGCCGTGTTGCTGGTACCCTAAGAACGGTACTCTGATAGACTTCATCCTTGTGTATAAAAACACGGAGCCTTCTATAAGAAGCCCTGGCAGTGCAGTGGTGGTTCGAACCCACCCAGCGGCTCAGCAGGAGAAAGACCTGGTGATCTGCTCCTGCAAAGACCACAGCCTAAGTCTACGGAGCAGTTCTGCTCTGTCACATGAGGTCGCTGTGAGTCAAAATCGACTGACCGGCACCCAACAACAATGGCAACATAATTATAATAAGAGTTCAGTAGTACCAAGGCCATTGCTTCACAGTGTCCTTTTTCCTTGTTTATTTAAATATTTTATATTTATCGTTTAGGAGCCCTGGTGGCACAGTGGTTAAAGCACTCGGTTGCTACCTGAAAGGTTGGTGGGTAGAACCCACCAGCTGCTTCACGGGAGATAGATGTGGCAGTCTGCTTCCTTAAAGATCGCAGCCCTGGAAACCCTACGGGGCAGTTCTACTCTGTCCTGTAGGGTCACTATGAGTCGGAATCGACTGGAGACAGTGTTTTTTGTCTGTTTTAATATTTATTATTTATATTCTATTATTTAGGTCAACTTCTTGCTTATGAAACAGTGATGCTTTAAAGGAAATCAGTGACCTGGGTCTTTGGGGTTACTTCCAGATTTGCCCCCTATTTTCAGAGCCCGTGTCTTAAGGCCCCCAAAGTGATGGGAACCTCCTCCCTGAACGTGTGGACCACCCAGTGGCTTTACATCTGAGACCACCAACAGCCAGCTTTCCCACTGCAAGCCCAGGGCCCCTTCCTCCAGCCCTCGCCTCGTTCCCCTGAAGCAGGCCCAAGGACTCCAACTCTGCCTGGGCTGGGAAGCGGGCTTCTCCCAGTGCCCCTGGCCCAGGAGTCAGGACCAGGAGGGATGAGTTCGCAGTGTAATCTCTATGCTGCATATATATTCTCCCAGTTCTAATGTTTGGATTTGTCTTAAAACTAGTGTGTATAGTTCATGGTGTAATGTTTCTGTTTCGGTAGTTTCTTTGTTTCTGAAAATTTGTCATGGAATCGGTGGTATGACTTCACGTCAAGAGAATCTTACAAGCCTGGCGCTGTGCTTTAGCGTTAGGGAGGTCTATTTTCCGCCCCAACTCCCCTGTTTGCTGATGGGGTAACCAACCTTTACAGGTCACCACACCTCCCCGGCTGTCCGCCCACACACCCGTTGTTAATTTATGGGGAAAACAAAGCATTCCTTGGGGAGCGGCCCCCTTTCTGGGCCCCCCTGCACCGTGCCTGTGATACCCTTGGACATCCTGGGGGCCACAGGCCCAGTCTCTCAGCCCCTGGACATCCTGGGGGCCACACGCCCAGTGTCTCAGTCCCTGGACATCCTGGGGGCCACACACCCAGTGTCTCAGCCCCTGGACATCCTGGGAGCCACATGTCCAGTCTCTCAGCCGTTGGACTTCCTGGGAGCCACATGTCCAGTCTCTCAGCCGTTGGACATCCTGGGGGCCACAGGCCCAGTCTCTCAGCCCCTGGACATCCTGGGGGCCACACGCCCAGTGTCTCAGTCCCTGGACATCCTGGGGGCCACACACCCAGTGTCTCAGCCCCTGGACATCCTGGGAGCCACATGTCCAGTCTCTCAGCCCCTGGACATCCTGGGGGCCACAGCCCAGTCTCTCAGCCCCTGGACATCCTGGGGGCCACACGTCCAGTCTCTCAGCTCCTAGACATCCTGGGGGCCACATGTCCAGTTTCTCAGCCATTGGACTTCCTGGGGGCCACACGCCCAGTCTCTCAGCCGTTGGATATCCTGGGGGCCACAGCTCAGTGTCTCAGCCCCTGGGCACCCTGGGGGCCCCCCCACTGCAGACGGCCCACCTGTGTGCTCATTTCAGGCTGGAGTCTTGGGGGCCTTCATTTTCTAGTGCTGCTGTAACAGTGATACCACAAGTGGGTGGCTTTAACGAACAAACATTTATTGTCTCTCAGCTCAGGAGGCTGGAAGTCTGCATGGGGGTGTTCGAGGCACAGGTTTTTCTTCATCTATTTCAGCTGCCAGAAGCTGTGGTGACCCCGGGCTTCCTGGGCTTGTAGCGGCATCTGCTTCCGTTGTCTCGTGGTGCTGTCCTCCCCTGTGTGCATGCCTGTCTGTCCTGCTCTCTTTACAGCCCGGAAGTGATTAGTTTTAGAACCCATCCTACTGGGTATGATCAAGTTAACGTAACTAAGAAAACCCTCTTTCTGAACAGGATCACATCCACAGGTACAGAGGTTAGGACTCGAACGCATATTTTGGGGGGACAGAATTCAGTTCGTAACAGGGACATCCAGGCGGACTTGTAGAACCAGCCAGCAGTCTCATTGTTGTGGCTGCTGGTGAGCCAGGCCTGGCTGGCAGCAGACCAGCACCGACCCCAGCCCTAACCCTGGCGCTGACCCGGGTGCTGACCCTGGTGCTGACCCAGCCCTGACCCCAGCACTGACCCCAGTGCTGACTCCAGCCCTAACCCTGGTGCTGACCTTGGCGCTGACCCTGGTGCTGACCCGGCCCTGACCCCAGCACTGACCCCAGCACTGATCCTACTTTTGACTCCAGCTCTGACCCTGCGCCGACGCCAACGCTGACCCTGGCCCTGACTCTGGCCCAGACCCTACTCTTGATGCTCACTCACCTGAAGCCCAGGGCAAGTCACCCCCCATTCCCAGCACACCCCTCGCCTCCTCATCTGAGGGGTTATACAGGAAACAGTTGTTTGGGAACATGGAGTCGTGTCTAAGCATCAAGTGCTATTGTGATTATTATCACTGCTCTTACTATCTGCTGGTACTCACTGAGCGCTGTGGGATCTGGGCATTGTGATTATCATCACTACTAGTACTGTTGGCTAGTACTCACTGAGCACTGTGATCTCAGGGCATTGTGATTATCACGACTACTATTACTACTGGCGAGTACTCACCGAGCACTGTGATCTCAGGGCATTGTGATTATTATCACTACTATTACTGTTGGCTAGTACTCACTGAGGGCTGTGATCTCCGGGCCGTGGGACCTCTGCCCTGGGATGACCCTTGCCCTGGGAGAGCTCAGGTCACAGATGGAGAAACAGCTTCCATCAGGCTCATCTCCTTCCCCGGGGCTGCCCGGGACTAGTGGGGGTCAGTTAGGGAACCCACGCAGTCTGCCTCCCCAGCCCCGCCTCTCCGCTAGACACCAAGAGTAGCGACCACCCCCTGGGTTTGGCACAGAGAGAACTTGGGGGGGGGGTGTCTGAAGTGTCCACGGAACGCCCAGCGCCGGATCCGAGAACGTGGGCCGTGTGTACATCTTCTGTCTAGTACAGAAAAGTCACAGACATTGTCATCCTGGGTCCGATGATGTCAAGTCCATGTTCTCACATAAAGAGTTTGGTCTGTTCGTGAACCGCTGGACCCCTGCTTCGCCGGGAGAACAACAGCCCTCTCCTGCAGCATCCATAAAATCAAGGGTGAATCCACTTCTTGGCAGCCCAAGCAGGCAATTTGGATTCAAAACACACCCATGGCTTCAGAGAGAATGACTCTGACGCAGCCTGGGGATGGCCAGGGGCGAGATAAAGCTGCTTCATTAATGTTTCCAAATTCTCCTTGTAAAACAATTATTAAATTCATCTGAAAGTAAAATAGGACCCACAAAGCAGAAACAAAACTAACAAGCAAAAAGGGGACTGTGAAATCTGATCTGGATGCGTTTGGGAGAAATGGAAGCAGTGCCTGCCCTCATCTGGCAAGGCTTAGCCTCACTGAGGGTGGCCACCAGCCAGGCTCAGAGCCTTCCACACCCTGGACCGTGGATTGAACGTGACACTTATAAGCAGAATCAATAATAAGCACCGCCCTGGCAAATGGCAACACCTTCCTTATGAAATTGTGATGCCAGAAAGAAATGAGTTACCCAGGACTTTGGGGTTCCTTCCAGATTGTTCCAATCTTTTCAGAACCTCCCTTCCCGCAATAGGTGCCCACTACAGATGGTTTTATACCTGTCTGACTCATGGCACCCCCATGTGTGCCAGAGTAGAACTGCTCCACAGGGTTTTCAATGGCTGATTTTTCAGACGTAGATTGCCAGGCCTTTCTTCTGAGGCACAATTATGGGTGGACTTGAACGTCCAACCTTTAGCAGCTGAGCACATTACCATTTGCTCCTTTATATCTGAGACCAGGGTATTTGCTTCTCAACGAAACCCTGTTCATAAATCCCAGTGTTGTAGGACTGGGTGGTGACCACAGCAAGGAGCACCGAGGGTCCCCCAGGACAGCCCAGCTCAGTTCTCCATGTCAATATCAACATGATGGGTTCAGATGGAGTCAAGAATTTTTACAAGTGTCCAGTGAGCCTTTGAGCTGCAGGCACTCCCTCTCAGCTTTCGTGTTTATTCTTGTCTTGCTATCAGGAGACATGCAAGCTTGACCCCAGCTGTTCCAGATATTTCTCAATTAGCCACATGCACGCGCGCTCATGCGCGTGCGCCCACCCCCTGCATCTCCGAGCAGCAGAGCAGCAGCTGACTCCGCCTGGGTTCCAGCTGGGGCTGACTCCCCGCTGCTGGAGGGATGGGTATGGGCGCAGAAAGCCCTCAGCCTAGCAGCAGAGCAGGGATGAGGCTCATGATCTGGGCAAAGGCATCCCCTCCCGCAGGGATTCTTGCTGGTATGGACCACTAAACCCTCCAAAGGCAGCCCAGCCAGGGCTGGTCCCAGGGTCAGGCGGTCGGCTTCCCCTGAGGACCATTTCAGGGACATCTGGCTGTTCTTGGGCTCCCTGGTTCTGCCCCCTAGGCTCGAGACCAGATGAAAAATCTCAGTCAGAGGATCACTAGGTTGGACCTGACTATATGCTCCCATGACCCTCACAGGAGGCTCACAGACAGCGTAAGGAAGGCCAGGAGAAGGGTCCCTTCACGAGGAAGCCCCTGTGGGGCTTCCAATGGCGTCTCGACTGCCTGGGCCTGCCCACAGATGAGCTGGTGGTTCGAGTCGTACCCTCCACAAATGCCCCCTGAGTGCATCCTGGGTGCCGGGCTCCCTCACCAGCCAAGGACGCAGCTGTGAACACAACAGGCAAAATACGCTGCCCGCGGCTGTTCTGTTTCCAGCAGGAGAGGCAGGCAGCAAACCAATAAAGGAGAAAAATGATCTTGTCAGCTCATAGTGCGTGCTGCCACTGTAGAAGCAGCGAGGGAAGGCAGGGATGCCGGAGCACCATGTGGACGGCACAGTTGGAGAGGGCGGAAGGAGCTCAGCCAGGTGACCAGGAGGAAATGCCTGGAACAGGTGACCAGTGAGCCGACCACGTCCCTGGGGCAGAGCCTCCAGGCAGAGGGAGCAAAGAGCCGTTGCGTGGCTGCACAGAATCCCCTGTTCTGGACAAAGGCCTGTCCCCGGCTGGCCCCACAGTGGGCATCCCAGGCATAACTGAGGCCATCTCAGCAACCATCATACCGACAGACCTTCGCTCAGAGGAATATCCAGTGGAAGCCTCTGCTCAGTTGATTTTTTGCTGTTCTTTGTGCCTGTTGCGGAGCCCTGGTGGCGCAGTGATTAAGAGCTCAGCTGCTAACCAAAGGTCGGCAGCTGGAATCCACCAGCAGCTCCTTGGAAACCCTGTGGGGCAGTTCTACTGTGTCCTATAGGGTCTCTGTGAGTCAGAATTGACTAGAAGGCAATGGGTTTGGCTTGGTTGGTGCTTGTTGTGCTGCGGAGTGCAAGAATTTTTACTATCATGCAGTCAAACGTATGAGTCATTTTTTTACTATTTTTCTGTAGTCCCTATGTGGTATAAATAGTTAACATGCTCTGCTGCTAGCCAAAAGGTTAGACGTTCAGTTCTACTCAGAGGCACTTTGGAAGAAAAGCCTGGTGATCTACTTCCCAAAAATCAGCCACTGAAAACTCTGTGGAGCACAGTTCTACTCTGACACCCATGGGGTCACCATGAGTCAGCGTCAACTCCACAACTTGTTCGCAGGTACGGAGAGTGGTGGAGCCTTTGACACGCTGTAGCTGGAGGTCTCACATCTCACTCCGGGATCTGATCTATACCACGGTGCCATCCGATGCATCAGTCACGTTGCATCTGTGATGAGGCCTCAAAGGAGAGGCCACAAAGAGGAGGCCCTCACAGGAGTGGTCTCCAGGAGAAGGTGTTGCAAAAGAAGGGTGTCTCTGCTGACGTCGGGCTGAGCAGGAGCCACTGTAGAGAGGGTGGGTGGGACTGAGGGTGGTGGTCAAAGGCCTCGTGGATGGAGGACACTTGCTTTCCCAGGAGAAGAGAGCAGATGACGGGGGGCTGGAGGGCAGACGGGGGAGAGTGTGGGACGGGACCCAGGGAGGGAGCGGGCCACGTGGAGGATCTCTGTCCTCATTCAGGAGCGGGGGCCACCTCTCGGCATTGCATGTCAGGGAAGGGGTGATGTGGTCCCGGGGGGGCTAGAAAGACCACTCCACAACGTGGAGAGTGGATGAGAGGAGGCCAAAGGGCGGCAGGAGGTGGTGGCCTAGGCCATGGTGGTGGAGTGAGATGGGGTTGGGGAGCCAAAGGGGCAGGGTCATGAGACGTTTAGGAGGAAAATGGTGGGGGGTGAGGAAGGAACGCACCTAGAAAGTGGGGGAGGAGGAAGGTGCCAAAGGTTCCTGGTTTGTGTGGCACCCTGGACGAGGGAGGGTCAGGAGGAGGGTTTGGGCAAAGGGAGTTTGAGGGATCTTTTAGACATTGGAGAAGAGTGTCCATATGGGCCTCTGGTGGTGCTGATCTGGAGCTCGGAGGACGGACCTGAACTGGAGACGGAACCAGGTGAGCAGTAGCACCTGGGCATTACCTGCAGCAATGGCTGCAGCTGAGAATGCCAAGGAAGGCTGTGGGGTGGAGAAGGGGACCCAGGCCTGAGCCTGAGGAGCTGGAGGAGAGGAAGAGGTTCCCACAGAGGAGGTGCAGTGGGGACACAGGTGAAGGAGGGCTGCTCCTTACCAGAGCAGAATCACCCAGGGAAGCAGAATCACTTGCATGGACTGTTGCTGGTGTGGGGACAGGGAACGCAGCCTCAGCCACACAAGACGTAGATGTCAAGGAGAGTCACTCAATCCAAAGCCCAGATTCCAGGCCCGAAAGCATGGTGCTGTGTTCTGGGCTCCTTTCTTGAGATGAGAAGAAGCAGTCCCCAGAGGGACTCAGACCACCAGTGGTAGTGTACAGATGCAAAGATAGGCTGGCTGTGTGCAGGCAACATCTGAAGCTCCTCACTAATTACAACTCGGTAAGTGAGAGGAGGAGCCCTGGAGGCTGCAAACAGTGTGCCAGGCTGCTAACTGAAAGGTTGACTGAGTGAGTCCACCCAGAGGTGCCTCAGAAGAAAGGCCTGGTGATCTGCTTCTGAAAAATCAGTTATTGAAAACCCTGTGGCGCACAGTCCTAGTTTGACACACACAGGGTCACCGTGAGGGTTAACATTGTGTGTCACTTGGCTGGGCCATGATTCTCAGGGTTTGGCAGTTATGTAATGATATAGTTGGCAGTTAGGTAATGATGTAATTTAGTAGTTATGTAATGATGTAGTTATCCTCCATTTTGTGATATAATGTAATTGTCTCCATGATATGCTGTAATGGGATCAGCCAATCAGTTGTAAGGGGAGTTTTCTTGGGGGTATGGCCTGCATCCAATATATATGGACATTCTGGCAAGGCTCACTGACTTTTGCTCTGCTTTGGATCCTGCATCCAGCTCATCATCATCTGACCTCCAGGTCTTGGGACTTGAGCCAGGCCTCTGCAGCCTGTGAGCCAGCGGCCTGCCATCTGACCTGCTGATCTTGGGTTCATCAGCCCCTGCAGCTACATGAGTCAAGAGAAGCCTCCAGCCTGACGCCTGAACCATGGAGTTGGGACTTTTTCAGCCTCTACATCCGTGTGAGCCATTTCCTTGAGGTAAATCTCTCTCTCTCTCTGTATGTATCTATACACCTCACTGCTTTTGCTTCTCTAGAAAACCCAGCCTAAGACGCTTGCCATCAGTCAGAATGGATTCTATGAGAACTGGTGTTCAAGTGAGCAGAAGTTTCTCCTAAAATAAGAAAAAGGAAAAAAAAAAAGAATAAAAGTTGATAACTGAGTCAATAATGTATTTGTTATGTGCCTAGATGTTTAGATATCTTTATATTCTACCATATTGTGAGCTTTCTTTGAATATAAAATGAAGCTATTAGTAAAGAGCAATTTATTTTATTTTATTTTTGGTAAAAATGAGCTGTAACCTTTAGCAAAAAAAGCATAATGATTTAGGTCATGTTCATAGGATCCTCAAAAATTACTAGCACATTACACTAACTCAAGAATAATATTACATATAAAAAATCCTAAAAAACCACTAAAAAAGTATTAGAACTAATAAATAAGTTCAGTAAGTTTGCAATATCAAGATCAATATACAAAAACTAATTTTGTTTCTATACAGTAGCAGTGAACAATTTGAAAATAAAATTAACAAAACAGATTCATTTACAATAGCACCAAAAGGAATAAATGCTTAGAAATAAATTAATCAAAAGACTTGCAAAAGTTACACTCTGAAAACTTTAAAATGTTATTGAAAGAAATCAAAGAAGACTTAAATAAATGGAAACACTCCATGCTCATAGTTTGGAAGACTGAATATTGTTAAGACAGCTATGCTGGTCAGTTTTATGTGTCAACTTGGCTAGGCTATTAAAAAAAAAATTGCCCCCCCCCGACACCCTTTTAGCTCAGTGGTGAAGCCACTTCTGAGGTTCACCATTCAGCTGGGGATTGAACAGCCCCCAAAAAACAAAATGGGACTAATGAGGCACAGCAGTCCAGGGACAAGGACTAGAAGGCAGAAGGGGACAGGAAAGCTGGTAATAGGGAACCCAAGGTTGAGTA
>NW_004444101.1:3789192-3830288 GCF_000243295.1 Trichechus manatus latirostris | reverse complement strand
GGTTGACATGTTGTGGGGTTGTTAACCAATGTCATAAAACAATACGTGTACTACTGTTTCATGAGAAACTATTTATTCTGTAAGCCTTCACCTGAAGTAAAATAAAAAAACAAAATAAACAAACAAAAATTGCCATAGAGTTGATTCCTACTCATGGTGACCCCGTGTGTATCAAAGTAGAATTTCACTCCATAGTGTTTTCAAGGTTGTGATCTTTCAGAAGCAGATTGCCAGGCCTTTCTTACAAGATGCCTCTGGGTGGGTTCGAACTGCTAAACTTTCTGTTAGTAGTCAAGCCTTCCATTTGCACCAGCCAGAGACTCTGGCTAGGCTATAGTCTCCAGTTATTTAATAAAACACTATTATAGGTGTTGCTGTTTAAGGTGTTTTGTAGATGTGGTCAGAGTCTACAATTAGTTTACTTTATGTAAAGAAGAGTATTCTAGAGAATCCAGGTGGGCCTGATTCAATCAGTTGAAAGGCCTTAGGAGCAGAGCAGAGGCCTCTCTGAAGAAGAAATTCCATCTATAAAGATGCTTCAGCTCGTGCCCAAGAGTACCAGCCACGCTTTCTGACAGCCTGCCCTGTGGATCTCAGACTGGCCTAGCTAGCCCCTGAAATGCCATAAGCTAATTCCTTACAATACATCTCTTAATATATATGTCTCCTATGGTTCTGTTTCTCTGGTAGAACCATGACACATACAGTAGTAATACTCACCAGGCTGATCTACAGATTTAACAAGATCTCTATCAAAATCTCAGCTATTTTACAGAAATTGACAAGTTGATCCTAAAATTCATATGGAAATTCAAAGGAACCAAAATAGCCAAAATAATCTTGAAAAAGAAGAACAAAGCTTTTAGAGAACTCACACTTCCTCATTTCAAAACCTACTATAAAGCTACAGTAATCAAGGCAGCATGGTACTGGCAAAAAGACAGATGTCTAGATCAATGGGATAAAATTGAGAGTTCAGAAATAAATTCTCACATTTATGGTCAAATGATTTTTTTTAAAAGGATTCCAACTAAAGAATTTGACATAGGTAATATGCCAACAACTCTAACAAAGACCAAAAAAAACAAGTATATGTTCACATATGGATGGGCATAGGTATATAGGTACACAGGTAAGTACAGGTGTATACATATATGAGAACAGATAGAAGTTTCTATATGTAAATACAGATCTGTATGTGCAGACACATATATTCATTGAAGACACAACTACTGATACTCCTCAGACATTACCAAACGCCTCCCAAGATTGATTTTCTAGGTTTGAAGGGTTAGGACCATAGTCTCACGGGACAACTCAGTCAATTGGCGTAGTCACAAAATCCAAGTTCTACGTCCTAGCGAAGTGAGCAGTGTCTGCGTTCTTAAAAACTTGCAAGCAGCCAACAATAGTGCTTCAAAGGATGCTATCAAGAGAGTGAAATGACAACCCACAGAATGGAAAAAAATATTCTCAAATAATTTATCTGCTAAGGGACTTTAATCCAGAATATATAAAGAACTCTTAGAACTTAATAACAAAAAGACAATCCAATTTAACAATTGGCAAAGGATCTGAAGAGGCATTCCTCCAAAGAAGATATACAAATGATCAGTAAGCACTTGAAAAGATGTTCAACTCATTAGTTATCTGGAAAATGCAAATCAAAACCACAACGAGACATGAGTTCACACACACTAGAATGGCTATAATCAAAGAGGTAGATAATAGCAAGTGCTGATAAGGATATGGAGAAACTGAGATGCTCATTTACTGCTGGTGGGATTATAAAATGGTTCAGTTGCTTTGGAAAACAGTCTGGTAGTTCCTCAAAAGGTTAAACCAAGAGTCACCGCAAGCCCCAGCAATTCCACTCCTAGGTATCTACCCAAGAGAAATGAAAACATATGTCCACAGAAAACCTGCACAAAAATATTTATAGCAGCATTATTCATACAGCCAAAAAGTGGAACCAGCCCAAATCTCCATCAAGTGATGAATGAACAAATAAAATGGTTTATATCCATATACCCATTGCTGTTGCATCAATTCTGCCTCAGCGACCCATGTGAAGAGTAGAACTGCCCCATAGGGTTTCCAAGGCTGTAGATCTTTACGGAAGCAAATCGACAGGACTTCCTCCTGAAGGGCAGCTGGTGGGTTCAAATGGCTGACCCTTTGGTTAACAGTCCAGAGCTTAACTGCTGCGCCACCAGGGCTCCATATCCATACAATGGAATATTATTCAGCAATAAGAAAGAAGTGGGAGGGAGGAAAGAAGGGGAAGAAGGGGAGGGACGGAAATAATAATTAGCTCCAGAAAACAACAAAACTGAATGCACATCGTCTCTGTGAGGTTTGGTGTTTACAACACCCTCCTCCCTCCAGAACGCCCTTCTGCCCCCTCTGATCTGGCCTCCCTGCTCTGGGTTCTCCACACAAGAATGTACCCTCCCCTCCGCTCAGCCTGGCCCTGCTGAGCTTGGATCAGATCCACGTCTAGGCAACACAGGGTCCTCCAAATTCCACATTTCACCGGCAGGAAACTGATCTTGGCAGCCCTTCAGACAGGTCAGAAGGCGGACAGAATTTCTTGGAGAAGTGAGTGTCCCAAGCGTTCAGATGTTCCAGCAGAGTTGGAGTAAGAGAGCTAGAACGGCCCTTCCTTGGAAAAGACGGAGCTATGCAATTCTAGCAAAGCCTTGGAGAAAGAGAGAAACAGAGAGGATAGAGTGGGCGGGAGGTTGGCTGGGTGAATCACTCCTGGTCATCCTCTGATCCCACAGTACTCGCCACCCAGGGAGTTGTGGATTTGGGGGCATCTTGATACTAAAGTGTAGCCCTAGGCTGTTTGGAGCAAGAGAAACGTAAGGTTGTGTCATGTCACCTTCGTGTTTCCAATGAGGGAAATGAGTCTAGAAGAGAGTTGTCGAAGTCTGGGACCACCTGGGCAGACAGTGATGGAAACAGGACCCCTGCCTGGGTCTCCTGGGTATTTCAATCCTCCAATTTCTTCCTCTTGCTCACTCAATCACTCCATATATGAATACATGTAAGGATACATAGATGACCATTTTTGAGCACCTACTATGTGCAAGACACATACAGAGTTAAATATGGCAGCCCAAAGATCCCGACTTACAGACCAGGAGGGAAGAAAAGGCCACCACAGTGAAGGGTGGAAGGAGAAGGACTCAGGGGAGACAGAAATGGAGGTGGATCAGAGATGGGGCGGGATCCGAGCTGGGCTGCGGAGGAAAGGCAGTCTCCACGTGGGAATAGGTGGGGAGATTAAACAGGTTGAGCAGAGTTCTGGAAATAGGAGCGGCCGAGCGCACAGCACAGGAGTACAGGATGCCCGGAGCAGAGGAGGAGAAGCCAGCTGGAACATGGGCTGGAGGCAGGGGATAAATCATCCTAGGTGTTAGCCCAGGAGCTTGGACTTTAGTCAGCCCTGGGGTTGACATTAACCCACCACTATGGATTGAATCATGCCCCCCTAAAAGATATGGTGAAGTCCTAACCCTTGTACCTGTGGATGTGACCTTGCTTGGAAATAGGGTCTTTCTTTGACCCTATGTTATCAGATAAGTCAGCATGAGGTCATAGGGAGCAGGGTGGGCCCTAACCTCTTTTGAGTGATGTGGTATAAAAGGGGAGACAGATGCAGAGACAGACGCACACACAGCATCTACAAGTCAAGGAACTCCAAGGAATGCCAGGCCCCCAGAAGCTGAGAGACGAGGAAGGAGCTTCCCCTAGAGCTGACTGAGAGAGCATTGTCTTGCCAGCACCCTGAATTTGAACTTCCAGCCTCTAGACAAAATTTCTCTTCTTGAAAGCCATCCACCTTCTTCCACCTCTCGGTATTTTCATCTGGCGGCCCCAAGATACAAAGACAGCCCCGTACCAGTGTTGCCGACAGCCCTATCCCTCTGGACACAAGGACAGACTTCATTTTCCTACCCCTGGAGCTGAGCCTGGCCAGAGAATGGCTGTGTCCAAAGAAATGTGAGCAGGTGGACATGCAGCACTGGTGGGAAGCAAATCGTGTGGTTTTTTTAAGTCACTGGATCTGAGCAAAGGCAGAAGGCACCTGTCTTAGTCATCTAGTGCTGCTCTAACAGAAATACCACAAGTGGATGGATTTAGCAAAGAAAAGTTTACTCTCTCATAGTCCAGTAGGCTACAAGTCCAAATTCAGGGTGTCAGCTCCAGGGGAACTCTTTCTCTGTCAACTCTGGAGGAAAGTCCATGTCATCAGTCTTCCCTTGGTCTGGGAGCTTCTCTGCACAGGAACCTCAGGTCCAAAGGAAGCACTCTGCTCCCGGCACTGCTTTCTTGGTGGCATGAGGTCCCCATGTGTCTCTGCTCACTTCTCTCTTTTATATTTCAAAAGAGACTGGGTTAAGACACTATCTAATCTTGTAAACCTCATCAGCATGACCTCATCACAGTGATAGAATTTACAACACGTAAGAAGATCACATATAACCTCATCATAGTGAAAGAGTTTACAACACATAAGGACGTCACATCAGATTACACAATCATGCAATACTGGAAATCATGACCCAGCCAAGTTGACAGATATTTTGGGGGGACACAATTCAGTCCATGACAGCACCCTTCCTCATTCACCTGGAACCCTTGCCCTCACACCTCCTTCCCCAACTGCAACCCCTTTCCAACCCCAGTGCTACCTGTAAGCCTCCTCGCTGGCTATGTGAAACCCGCAGGGCCCCGGCCGCTTTCCTTCCTGCCCTCTCAGCCTCAAACCCCCATGCCAGTCCTCCACCACAACACCGTCTAGCCTCCCACCCTCATGGCCAGCCTGTTTACACCATATGTGCACTGACAGTCACAGCAGGAACAGGGATCCCCTGAGAACCCAGAGGTGCAGCTGTGGCCCCTGGCAGGGAATGGGGACTTCTTCCTGGAAACTGAGAGGATCGAGCAGAGGGTTGTCCAAATTTCCTGCTTTGGGTGCAGACTGGCAATGGACAGGCCATCCAGACAGCAGGGGCCCTCACCAACACCTCGCGCCTCACCCCCATGAGGCCAGCGGTCACCCGCTTAATGTTGGTGTTGTTCATTGCCATCCAGTTGGCTCTGATTCATGGTGATCTATGTACAACAGAATGAAACACTGCCCGGTCCTGCACCATCCTCAAAATAGTCATTGTGTTTGAGCCCATTGTTGTAGCCACTGTGTCAATCTGTCTCATTGACGGTCTTCTTCTTTTTCGCTATAATTCGGAATCGACTCGACGGCAACAGGTTTTTTTTTATACTTCACTGAGCATGATGTCCTTCTCCAGGGACTGGTCCCTCTTGATAACATATCCAAAGTATGTGAGACCAAGTCTCGCCATCCTCACTTCTAAGGGACATTCTGGCTGTACTTCTTCCAAGACAGATTTATTCGTTCTTCTGGCAGTTCATGGTATATTCAATATTCTTCACCAAGACCATAATTCAAAGGCATCAGTTCTTATTCTGCCTTCCTTTCTCATTGTCCAGCTTGTGCATGCGTATAAGGTGATTGAAAACACCATGGATTGTGTCAGGTGCACCTTAGTCATCAAAGTGCCTTGCTTGAGGTAGGAGCCCTAAATGTCTGCATCTGAGAACCTCAGAGTCCCAGGGTTGGCGGATCTGCAGACACCAGGGGATCCCTTAGTCCATCAGTGGGGCAGGGTCCTCTGAACTTTTGAATACATTTCTTCCATAATCACAGAACTGGCCAGCCATGGGAAGCACACAGGATGGACCGGCCCTGTGTAAACAGGGAGGTAATAGACACCTCCCAAACCCTGCCTGTCCTCACTTCTGAGGTGGGAGATGCAGAGAAGGCATCTGCCTCCACTGCAGGCTCGGGGTGTGGGGGTATGCAGGTGGCAGGAAGTGAACACCTGGAGTGCAGGGCCTGGGTGTGCCCCAGCCACATCCCAGTTCAGGGCCTTGGGCATCTTTTGTCCCCTCTTGGAGCCTGGTTTCCAGAGAGAAGTCTTCCAGGTGATGGGGTGAAGTGGGGACGATTATAGACTTATCTCCCTGGGTACCTGGGAGAAACTGAGTAAAGGAGGAGACGTTGTAAAATCCTTGTATCCTCCACCAGGCATGGGGTTGTAGGTGGAGCATGTGTTGGTAAATTTTGGTGAGCGGGTAGATTACAGTGGAGTTTAATTTATGAGGCAAGATCAGAGGCCCCAGCTGTCTCCTGCCATCGAAACTGGAGAAGCCATGAAGATGGAAGCGCAGGAAAATTTGTTCTTGTCTCCACTCCTGCAGCTTTGAATACCACCTGCCACCAGGCTGGGTCCTGGCCAGCTTCTTCCACCTGGAGGCTGGCGATAGATTTAGCATGTGCCCTAACCTCTCCTGTCTCTCCTGCCTGCTCCACCCCCTGGCCCAGCATGCTCTCTTCCTCAGTGTCCTCTCGCTGCCTCCATCTGCAGCTGGAACATCATGTAACCCTACCCTTGGCTCAAGCCAGCTGGCAGTTGTGGGTGGCAGTGGCCCAGGACAGAGAAGCCTTTCCCGGCACTCATAATGGAACGAGCTGGCACGGGGAGATGTGAGGACAGACAAGAGTTGCAGGTCAGCTCAACAGGCGGAGAGTTGAGCGACATTCAAGAGGCAAGGCAGCCCACGGGCTAAGATGTGTGGATGCTGGGGGGCAGGGAAGAGGAGTGAGACCCAGAGGCAGGTTAGCCAAGAGGTGGGGGAACCAGCCCTGTGGGAGGTTATCTTGTGCGATTCCTCCCCAAGGGCCTAGCTGCTTCCAATGAGAGGTGGATAGCAGCACGATCTTTGAGCAAAATGGTTTCGCAGTGTTCACGATATCAATGAGAAACAAAAACAGGCTGCATAGGAAGGCAGCCACTTGCAGGCTGGCCGACGGAGACCACACGGGGTGGACGCAGCCTGCCTGGGTTCTTGTACCCCCTTCTCTCGTGTTACGAGGGGCACAAGAGAAGGGGGGTGGTACCATGTGCTCCCAGGAAGGCGTGTTGGGATGAAAGGCGAATAAACACTAGAATGAGCACACCCAGTTCCTGACTCTCATGGGAGTGGGGTGGGCCTGGCTTCCAGAAGGATAAGGAGCCTTTCCTGTGGCGTGAACAGTCAGTGCCAGGGTCTGCACTGTGCATAGAAAAAAAAAAAAAAAAAACAGCTGCCATAGAGTCCAGCTCATGGTGGCTCAATGTGTGTTAGAGTAGAACTGTGCTCCATAGGATTTTCAATGGCTGATTTTTTGCAAGCAGATCGCCAGCCTTTCTGCCAAGGAGCCTCTAAGTGGACTCGAACCTCCAACCTTTCAGTTAGGAATCAAGTGTGTTAACCGTTTGTATCACCCAGGAACTCTTATCTTTCTAAAAACCCATTGCCATTGACTGGATTCCAATTCATAGTGACCCTATAGGATAGAATAGAACCACCCTGTAGGGTTTCCAAGTTCGGATTCAAACTGCTGACCTTTTGGTTAGCAGCTGAGCTCTCAACAACTATGCCACCAGGGTATCTTTCTAGATGCCTCAAAATCTGGGCTGAGTGTATCCTGCACACCCCTGCTATGTTACCTAACCCTCTTCTCACCTCACCAGCTCCTTGATCTTGTGAGGGCTGGGCCCTCCTGGCTTCCCCTTCTGACACTTCTTGGGTGAAACATCGCCACTAGCGGCACTCTGGATGCCTCCGCCCTCCTGACCAGCACCCTCCTGACCAGCACCCCTTCTAGGGAATGACGTCACAGTGGCCCAGGATGATGGATGGAGCCATACCTTGAATCAAAGCAGTGACCCCATGCTGTAGGAATAGACATTGAATTCTTCACCACTAGGCATGCACAGAAAAGAAAGTCAATTTCATTTAAGAATGTTCTTGATGAAATTTTAAGATTATTACTTGTCTGAAATGTTGACCCTGGTGGTACCCATCTTTTTCATAGTCTATGTGACAAAATGGACATACACAGACAGCACTTCTGCTGCACACTGAGCTACCATGTCTGTCTCAAGGAAAAGCACTTGAGTGATTGAGTTACCAGCTGAACTAGCCACTTTTTCCATGGGACATCATTTTTACTTGAAAGAATGACTGATAGCCCAACTATTCAGACATTTGGCAGATGTTTTCCTAAAGTCCGATGAAGTCAGCCTGTCATTTCAAAGAAAACAACTGACAGTACTTATTGGCAGTAATAAAATGTGAGCTTTCTAGTGAAAATTAGAATTTTGGAAAATGTGTATCTATCACCAAAACCTTCATAGCTTCCAAGTACTTAAAGATTTTTCTGGTGATACGGGTGGTGGTATTAACAAAGGTGATTTTTAAAAATATGGATAATGAAATGTGTCTACACTTGAAACACTACATAATTCAGTGAACCAATATTTTCCAATAGACCAAGACATGATGTTACAAAATCATGAATAGGTACAGATCCATTCAAAGTGCGAGACGGACCAATGGATTGGTCTAACAAAGCACAAAAAGTTGATTGATATGGTTTCAGATGCCACATCACAACTAAGCCTTGAAAAACTACCCATTGTCCAGTTTGGGTGTAGTGTCAAAGGAATACCCACAATTATATGACAAAACTACTAAAATAGTCCTTGCTTTTACAACAATATAGCTACATGAGACCAGATTTTCTTCAAATACTTCAGCCAAAACAATATATCGCAACCGAATGTTGCAGAAGCAGGTATGAGAATCCAGCTGTGACCTATTTAGCCAGACATCAGGGAGCTGTGCAAAATTGTAAAAACAATACCACTGTTTTCACTACATTTTTTATAGAAAATAAACTAACCCTGGTACTCTAGCTGGAGAGAATATTTTTCATAACCACATTGTTCATATTGATATGTAATAGGTTCACTTTTGTTATTTTTAATGAATAAGTCAATATTTTTAAATGCTCAATTTTAATTTCTAATATGGTAAATACTGATAGATATAATCCAGATAAACAAAAACTCTTTGGGGTCCTCAATTTTTTTAAATAATATTTTATTTATTTAAAATGTTGACCATTTGGTCTCATATAGTTGATTGTTTAAGGGAGCATGTTACTCATGGGTGTTATAAGCCAATCTATTATTTTGCTGAAAGGTGACCTCCAGAAGTAGCTTCAGTTCCAAGTTCAAAGGGTATCTTAGAGTGATACTCTCGGGGGTTCCTGTAGTCTCTGCTGGTCCAGTAGGTTTGGCTTTTTTAGGAATCTGAATTTTTCTATGTTTTTTTTCCCATTCTATCCAGAACCGTCTATTGTGTCCCTGGTCAGAACAGTTGGTAGTGGTAACCGGGCACCATCTAGTTCTTCTGGTCTCAGGTTAGAAGAAGCTGTGGTTAGGGTGGACTATTAGTCCTGTGGACTAGTTTCTTCTTTGAGTCTTTGATTTCCTTCATTCTCTTTTGCGCCAGACAAGTAGAGACCAATAGTTGTATCTTAGATGGCTACTCACAAGCTTTTAAGACCCCAAACGCTACTCACCAAACTAGGATGTAGAACATTATCTTTATGAACTATGTTAATGCCAATTGACTAAACTGTCCCATTAGACTATGGTCGTAAGCATTTTAACCTGTAAACCAATCCTACGAGTTGTCTGGATATGTCTAGGAAGTCTCCGTAACTGTGCCCCCATGTGCTTTATTATATATGTGGATATAATGCAGCACACACAAATGCGTATATACCTATGCCTACAGATACACCTATACATGCACATGAATTTATTCCATATGTCTTCATATACACATATGTGCGTGCATATCTACCTATATAACCACAGACATATTTTTTGGTTGTTTTTACTGTTGTTGCAAAATTGTATGTATCATAGCATCTACCAAAATTGTCCCTTTTTCTTGCATACTTTTTAGTGTCTTCATTTACCTTGGTTCACATTGTACAGACTTCACCCATATTGGGTATTGCCTTTCCTATCACCAAAATTAACAAGTGTCTACAATCTAGAAAATGATTCTCCCTCCTCCCGCTCCCATCCCTGGTTGGGATGTTGTGTTTTGTGTGTATATCTACTTTTGACTTTTTATGGTAGTGGGACCATACAATATTTGTCCTTTTGTCATTGGCTTATTTCACTCAGCATAATGTCCTCCAGATTCATCCATGTTGTAGGATGTTTTGCGCACTCCTCATTATTCTTTAGAGTTGTGTAGTATTCCATTGTATGTATGTACCACAATTTGTTTATCCATTCATCCATTGTTGAACGCTTAGGTCGTTTCCATCTTTCTGCTATTGTGAATAATGTTGCAAAGAACATAGATGTGCATGTGTCTATTCGTGTTACTGCTCTTATATCTCTTGGAAATATACCCAACAGTAGCACTGCTGGATCGTAAGGTATTTCTATTTCTAGCTTTTTGAGAGAATGCCATGCCATTTTCCATAGTGGTAATACCATTTTACAATCCCACCATCAGTGTATAAGAATTGCAATTTCCCCACAACCTCACCAACATTTGTTGTTTTCTGTCTTTTTTTTTTTTTTTTAATCATTGCCATTTTTGCAGGGGTAGGATAGTACCTCATTGTAGTTTTGATTTTCATCTCTCTAGGGTCACTATGAGTCAGAATCGATTCAGTGGCAATGGGTTTGATTTTTTGGTTAATGGCTAATGATTGTAAGCATCTTTTCATGTATATATTGGCTGCCTGAATGTTCTCTTTGATGAAGTGTCTGTTCATGTCCTTTGTCTGTTTTTTGATTGGATAGTTTGTCTTTTGGTTGTTGAGTTGTTTAAGTTTTCTATATATTTTAGAGATTAAACCCCTGTCAGATATGTCACTGCCAAAGATTTTTTCCCAGTCTGCGGGCTTTTTTTTTTTTTTTTTTTACTCTTTTGGTAAAGTCTTTTGATGAACATAAGTATTTAATTTCTAAGAGGCCCTCAATTATTTTTAAGAGCATAAAGGAGCCCAGAGACCAAAACAGTTGCTAACCACTGTGATAAAGTATACTTACCACATCACATGTCTTATCATTGTGCGCACGAGGCTTCGCACACAAAAGCCCTTGAAAACACAATGACAGAAACGTGTGTTTTCTAGAAACACTTGTACATGGATTACAGGTCCTGAGAGTGTGGGTGTAGCAGTATGTGCTTAATTATGTGGAATATATTTGTTCAGATGATAAATTTTGGAGGGGGTGTGTTAAACACCCACAGTTTTCTTCCTGGTAGAGAAAAACATGCTGATAATTCTTATTTAAAATATTTGGGTTGGAAATACTTGCCACATCTAAACATGTCATTGCCAAACACTGAGTAGGGGAGAGAAAGATTATACACTTTCCTTGGTTCATGCTGCAGAGAGGAAGTGGGTTTGTACATATGTTCTGATCACCTTTCCAACAGGACACCTGAGGAGGGGCAGGACCTGGGTCAAGAGACAGGCAGTCCCACCCCTAAATTAAAACCACCAGGAAAACCTTAGGTGGTGTGCTGGGTGGGCTGAAGGACAACTCCCTTGGGCCTTGAAGGTCAGAGAGGACAGAATTATCTCCAAGGGTGTGACACTGAGTCTTCGTACACAGAAGTGCAACCTTTTGTGTTGTCCTCACCATCCTTGCTTCTCAGGAGCATTCTGGTTGTATTTCTTCTAAGACTGATTTGCTCCTTTTTCTGAAGTCCACAGTATATTCAATATTCTTCACCAACATCATGGAATACTATCACTGGGTGCCATCAGGTCAATTCTGACTCATAGCGGCCCCATGTGAGAGTAGAACTACCCCACAGGATTTTCAAGGCTGTGATCCTTACCAGAGCAGATCACCAAGTCTTCCTCTCATGGAGCCTCCGAGTGGGTTCTAACTGCCAACCATTCAGTTAGCAGCCAAACGCTTAACTGTTGTGCTACCAGGGCTCCTTCCATGAAATACTGCTAAGAAATAAAAAGGAACAAATGATTGATACACACAACAACTTGAATGAATCTCAAGGGAGTTATTCTGAGTGAAAAATCCAAACTGAAAAGGTTGCATGCTGAGTGATTCCGTTTATATAACATTACTGAAATGAACGGATTCAGAAGAGGATGTGGGACAAGCGATGTCATTGCTGACGTCAGATGGATCTTGGCTGAAAGCAGAGAATACCAGAAAGATGTTTATCTGTGTTTTACTGACTATGCAAAGGCATTCAACTGTGGGGATCATAACAAATTATGGGCAACATTGTGAAGAATGGGAATTCCAGAACACTTCATTGTGCTCATAAGGAACCTGTGCGTAGATCAAGAGGCAGTTGTTCAAACAGAACAAGGGGATACTGTGTGCTTTAAAATCAGAAAAGATGTGTGTCAGGGTTGTATCCTTTCACCATACTTATTCAGTCTGTATGCTGTGGCATCAGGATTGGAGGAAGACTCATTAACAACCTTCAATATGCAGATGACACAATCTTGCTTGCTGAAAGTGAAGAGCACTTGAAGCACTTACCGATGAAGATCGAAGTCTACAGCCTTCAGTATGAATTACACCTCAACATAAAGAAAACAAAAATCCTCCCAACAGGACTACTAAGCAACAACATTATAAATGGAGAAAATATTGAAGTTGTCGAAGATTTCATTTTGCTTAGATCCACAATCAACGCCAATGGAAGCAGCAGTCAAGAAATCAAACGATGTATTGCATTGGGCACATCTGCTGCAAAAGACCCCTTTAAAGTGTTGAAAAGCGAAGATGTCACCTTACGGACTATGGTGCACCTGACCCAAGCCATGGTATTTTCAATGGCCTCATGTGCATGCGAAAGTTGGACAATGAATAAGGAAGACCGAAGAAGAATTGATGTCTTTGAATTATGGTGCTGGCGAAGAATATTGAATATACCACGGACTGACAAAAGAATGAAAAAAGTCTGTCTTGGAAGAAGTACAGCCTGAATGCTCCTTAGAAGCGAGGATAGTAAGACTTCATCTCACTTACTTTGGACACGTTATCAGGAGGGACCAGTCCCTGGAGAAGGACATTATGCTGATAAAGCAGAGGATTAGTGAAAAAGAAGACCTCAGTGAGATGAACTAACTCAGTGTCTGCAACAATGGCTTCAAATATAATGATTGTGAGGATGGTGCAGGACGGAGCAGTGTTTTGTTCTGTTGTTCATGGGGTAGCTATGAGTCGGAACCAACTTGACGGCACCTAACAACAACAACACTGAAATGACAAAATTATGGAAACAGAGAACAGATTAGTTGTTGTCAGGGGTTAGAGAGTGAGGAGGGAGGGAGGTGAGTGTGGCTATAAAAGGGCAGTTTGAGGGATCCTTGCAATGGAATGTTCAGTATCTTCATTGTGGTAGTAGGCACACGTGTTTACATAGGTATAAAATGCACAAAACCAGGTACAAACACACACACACATACACAAGAGTGCAGGTAGAACTGGTGAAATCTGAATGAGGTGGGTGGATTATATCAATCACAATATCCTGGTTACCCAGTTTTGCAAGATGTTACCATTCGGGGAGAGTGGGAAAAGGGTACGTGGGATAGCTGTGTGTTATTTCTTATACTCCATGTGAATCTGCAATTATCTCCAAATAAAAAATTGAAGAAGGAGGAGGAGGAGGAGGAGGAAGAAGAGAAGAAGGAGAGGAAGGAGAATGAGACCCCAGTTAGTGGATCTCACACCATCTCCACGGAGAGTCCTTGGGGCCATGACCTAGAGCCGTGGTGAGACTCAGCATCCCTGAGAGGGAACATTCTGGTCCAGTGAAAGGTCCAGGGCTTCCCTCAGTGGCTCACAGGGCACACTCAGCTAGGACTTGCCCCTCTCTCCGTGCTTTAGGGCTGGTCAGGGTCCCGGGGCTGTGTGGCTGGACCTCAGAGCTGCACACGACGGACTAGAACGAGCTTGGTCACCAGTCCCTCGGGGTTTAGCCCGGGACATGACCATGGGACATGGGACAGCACAGGGCCAGGGAAGAGTGGCCGGTAACTCAGGACCTGCTCCCTCCACAGCCCAAACAGCCACTCCACATTGACCCTTCTTCTCACCCACATTTTCCACTGGTTCTCCACACAGACACACACACACACACACACTCTCTCTCTCTCTCACACACACTCACATATACACTGAACTCACACACACTGAACTCACACATACATACACTCACCCAATACTCACACATACACTCTGACACACACACACTCGTATATGCACGCATTCACATGCACACACTCATATACACGCCCTTACACTTTCACACACTCAAATACACACCCACACACTCAACTTGCACATACACTCTCGTACACACGCACACATTCCCACACACACACAGTCACACACTTGTTCTCACATACATAGTCATGCTCACGCACACCCAAACACTCAACTCACGTTCACATACACAAAACACCTACACACACTTACACTTACTCACACACAAGCACACTCACACATGCACACACTTCCATGCACTCTTGCACACGCTCACATTCTCTCACACTTACACATGCTCACACGCACACACACTATCCACACCATACCCACAGGCCACAGGTCCAATCGTGGCACCAGCCTGCAAGTCACCCTTGACTAGAAGCTGCACAGAACTGTCTCAGGTCACCACGTGCCCACTCTGGGGCCAACAGAGTGTGCAACCCCCGGGCCCTTCTGCCAGCAAAGACTGGGCTCTTGATGGAGTAAGTGGGAATGGTTCAGTGACATCTGTGTTCTTTCTTTCTCTGTGAGGATGGCACAGGTCTAGAAGGTAAGGGAACTATTACCTTTCAAAGTGCATAGAGGTTTGCCAAACCACAAACACTTAAAAACCCATTTTAGACATTTGCCAAACCCCTAAATTCCACGGAGTATTTTAATCCCTATTAAAGTCATACAAAATCATGCCACTCGTAAAGGGCTTTCTAACCCAATTCTGAGGTTCTGTGGGTATCACGTGTCCACTTAGCAGAGCCACACAAGCTCTGAGGGGTTTTGGGCAGCTCCGAGCCACCCACCTCTGCAGCCCCCGGTCACAGAACAGGTCCCACAACACCGGAAGGGCCTCAGCCCTGGAGCCCATCTTGAGCCCTGGCTGCAGTGATTACTGGTTTTCCCCAGTAAGCAGTTTAACCCTGCTAGGCCTCTGTTTCCTCATCCACAGTGTAAGTCAAGTGCTTTTGCATGGGGTCTCCTGCCAAGTAGGATTGTAGAAGGTCATAGCTCCTTCTCCCCTCTGGCCCCTCAGTCCTGAGACTGGGTTTTCACTGACAGGTTGTGCCTCGGCCTGTGTGAAATACTATTTGCATTTATACCTTCCTCTTCTCTGTGAAATTGAAAATACTGTATCCACAAACACTCATGGGCTTCAACCCCACAGGGACCACTACCAGAAAGTCAGTCAAGGGATTGAGCCCGTGGAGGGACTGCACGAGATCTCATCTTTCCCGCTGTTCACCCGCCCCTGGATGCCCCACTGCATATGTTTGTGAGTATGGAAAAGGGGACAAGTAAAAATTATGAATAAGCATGACCCCTGAACCTCAAGCATGTCGTGGGACTTCCTTCTGCCCAGTGGCCTCATCAGTAAGCAGGCTGAGCCATTCCTGCACTGACTGCCCCCGGGAGGAAGAGGCAGGGAATTGAGTCATTTCAGTGGTAGAATTCCACCCTTCCATATGGGAGACATGGGTTCCATTTCGGCCAGCGCACCTCACGCACAGCCACCACCCATCTGTCAGTGGAGGCTTGCATATGACTATGATGCTGAACAGGTTTCAGTGGAGCTTCCAGACTAAGACGGACTAGGAAGAAAGGCCTGGTGATCTATTGCTGAAGATCAGCCAATGAAAGCCCTATGGATCCATAACCTATCTTGGGGATGGTGCAGGACTGGGCAGCACTTAAGCGGTCCTGGGTGGCATAAGCGGTTTGCCCTCAACTACTAACCTAAATGTTGGCAGTTCGAACTCACCCAGTGGCATGGAAGAAAGGTCTGGCAATCTGCTTCTGTAAAGACTACAGACAAGAAAACTCTACGGAGCAGTTCTACTCGGTAACACCAGGTCACCATGAGTCCGAATTGACTCTATAGCAGCTGGTTTGGTTTTTGAGTTTTTAGTCATGAAGGTTGGAAACCCACTCAAACTCACATAGGCAAAAGAGGGAGGTTGTCGGAAGGCCCCAAGGTGGCCACCTCAATCCAAGGACTGGTCCCCATCTGTTATGGATTGAATTGTGTCCCCCCGAAATGTGTATCAATTTGGCTAGGCTGTGATTCCCAGTATTTTGTGATTGTCCACCTTTTTGTCATCTGATGTGATTTTCCTGTGTGTTGTAAATTCTGCCTCTGTGATGTTAATGAAGCAGGATTAGAGACAGTTATGTTAACAAGGCAGGACTCAATCTACAAGATTAGGTTGTGTCTTTAGTCAATCTCTTTTGAGATACAAAAGAGAGAAGCGAGCAGAGAGAAGAGGGACCTCTTTACCACCAAGAAAGTAGTGCCAGGAGGACAGCACATGCTTTGGACCCGGGGTCCCTGTGCCTGAGAAGCTCCTAGACCCGGGGAAGATTGATGACAGAGCCAACAGAGAGAGAAAGCTTTCCCCTGGAGCTGGTGCCCTGAATTTGGACCTCTAGCTTCCTAAACTCTAAGAGAATAAATTTCTCTTTGTTAAAGCCATCCACTTGTGGTATTTATGCTATAGCAGTACTAGGTAACTAAGACACTATCCAAGTCATAGAAGGTCCAGGATGGGGCGTGGGCCAGACTGCTCTCTTGCCATCTTTGGTTGCTATGTCTCTTTGTGTGGTGGTTTCGTTTGTCCCCACTATGATAAAGTATACTTACCACATCACATGTCTTATCATTGTGTGCATGAGGCTGCACACAAATACCCCTGAAAATACAATGATAGAAAAGTGTTTTCTAGAAACACGACTACATGGATTACAGGTCCTGAGAGTGTGGGTGTAGAAATATGTGCCTAATTATGTGGAATAAAGCTGTTCAGATGGTAAGTTTTGGAGGGAGTAGAACTGGACTGCATAGGGTTTTCAACCGCCCATCTACAGAGCGGCCTGCACGGCCCCTCACCCCTGCAGCCCTGATTGCATTCTCTTCTCACTGTTTCCAACTTCCAGGCTCACGTCTGCCCAATCTTCTCGACAATCACCCCTGCACCAATCCCACAGCTGTGGAGGCAGCAAGGAAGAAGATGGGGACCTTTCATCCTGCTTATTGAGGAGGAGGAGGAGGAGAAGGAGGAACAGGAGGAGAAGGAGGAGAGGGGAGCTAGTCCTCAAAGGAAGAAGGATGCAATTCCCAGAAAAAGAAAGTACTGGCAGATCAAAAATAAGTAGAAAAATGCGCACTATGCATGAGGCAGGAAGTGGGGAAGTAGTTTGTTGAATGCGAGAAATGTAATCTCCAAAGAAGATGTACATGCAGATGGCCAACAGACACACGAAAAGATGCTCCAGTCGTTAGTCACCAAGGAAATGCAAATCAAAACCACACTGAGACGCCACTTCCCACCCACCCGGATGGCTAGAATCAAAGAGACATAATCACCAGTGGTGATGAGGATGTGGAGAAACTGGAACCCTCGAACATGCTGGTGAAAATGTAAAATGGTGGAGCCACTTTGGAAAACAGTCTGGCAGTTCCTCTAACGGTTCAACATCGAGTTGTCACGTTGTTGTTCAGTGCCATCAAGTCTATTCCGACTCATAGTGACCCCATCTATCTCCTTGAGGGTCTTCCTCTTTTTCAATGACCCTCTACTTTACAAGCATAATGTCCTTCTCCAGGGACTGCTTCCTCCTGATAACTTGTCCAAAGTCTGTGAGACGAAGTCTCACCATCCTTGCTTCTAAGGAGTATTCTGACTCCTTCTTCCAAGACAGGTGTGTTCGTTCTTCTGGCAATCCACAGTATATTCAATATTCTTCACAACACCATAATTCAATTCTTCTTCCGCCTTCCTTATTCATTGTCCAGCTTTCAAATGCATATGAGGCCATTGAAAACACCATGGCTTGGGTCAGGTGCACTTTAGTCCTCAAGGTGACATCTTTGCTTTTCGACACTTTAGAGAGGTCTTTTGCAGCAGATTTGCCCAGTGCAATGCGTCTTTTGATTTCTTGGATGCTGCTTCCATGGGCATTGATTGTTGATCCAAGTAAAATGAAATCCTTAAGAACTTCAATCTTTTCTCCATTCATCATGATGTTGCTTATTGGACCGGTTGTGAGGATTTTTGTTTTTGTGTTGAGGTGTAAACCATGCTGAAGGCTGTAGTCTTTGATCTTCACCAGTAAGTGTTTCAAGTCCTCTTCACTTTCAGCATCCAAGGCTGTGTCATCTGCATATCGCAGGTTGTAAACGAGTCTTCCTCCGATCCTGATGCCCCGTTCTTCTTCATATAGTCCAGCTTCTCGGATTATTTGCTCAGCATACAGATTTAACAGGTATGGTGAAAGGATACAACCCTGACACACACCTTTTCTGACTTTAAACCACACAATATCCCCTTGTTCTGTTTGAACAACTGCCTCTTGATCTATGTACAGGTTCCTCATGAGCACAATTAAGTGTTCTGGAATTCCCAATCTTCACAACCTTATCCATAATTTGTTATGATCCACACAGTCAAACGCCTGTGCATAGTCAATAAAACACAGGTAAACATCTTTCTGATATTCTTTGCTTTCAGCCAAGATCCATCTGACATCAGCAGTGACATCCCTCCTTCCACATTCTCCTCTGAATCCAGCTTGGATTTCTGGCCGTTCCTGTCCATGTATTGCTGCAACTGTTTTTTAATCTTCAGCATAATTTTACTTGCATGTAATATAAATGCTATTGTCCAATAATTTCCACAATCTGTTGGATCATTCTTCTTTGGAATGGGCATATATATGAATCTCTTCTAGTCGGTTGGTGAGGTAGCTGTCTTCAAAATTTCTTGACATAGATGAGTGAGCGCTTCCAGCATTGCATTCATTTGTCGAAATATCTCAGTTGGTATACCATTAACTTCTGGAGCCTTGTTTTTCACCAATGTCTCCAGTGCAGCTTGGACCTCTTCCTTCAGTACTATGGGTTCTTGATCATATACTACCTCCTGAAATGGTTGAATGTCGACCAATTCTTTTTGGTACAGTGACTCTGTGTATTCTTTCTATCTTCTTTTGATGCTTTCTGTGTCTTTAAATTTGTTGCCCATAGAATCTTTCAATATTGCAACTCGAGGCTTGACTTTTCTTCAGTTGTTTCAGCTTGAGAAACACAGAGCGTGTTCTTCCCTTTTGGTTTTCTAATTCCAGGTCTTCTCATATTTCATTATAATACTTTATAATCATTATTTGCTCAGCATACAGAATACTTTATTTTGTCTTCTAGAGACAGTCTTTGAAATCTTCTGTTCAGCTCTTTTATTTCATCATTTCTTCCATTTGCTTTAACTACTCTACTTTCAAGAGCAAGTTTCTGAGTCTCTTTGACAACTGTTTTTGTCTTTTTAATGAACTTTTGCTTTCTTCATGTGTGATGTCCTTGATGTCATTCCACAACTCATCTGGTCTTCTGTCGTTAGTGTTCAACACTTCAAATCTATTCTTGAGATGGTCTCTAAATTCAGGTGGAATATACTCAAGGTCACACTTGGCTCTCATGCAGTTCTTTGATTTTCTTCAGCTTCAACTTAAACTTGCATATGAGCAGTTGATGGTCTGTTCCACGGTTGGCCCCTGGCCTTGTTCTGACTGATGATACTGAGCTTCTCCATTGTCTCTTTCTATAGATGTAGTCGATTTGATTCCTGCGCATTCCATCCAGTGAGGTCCATGTGTATATCACCGTTTATCTTGTTGAAACAGGTATTTCCAATGAATTAGTCATTGGTCTTGCAAAATTCTATCATGCAATCTCCCATGTCGTTTCTAACACCAAGGCCATATTTTCTAACTACTGATCCTTCTTTGTTTCCAACTTTCAAATTCCAATCACCAGTAATTATCAATGCATTTTGATTGCATGTTTGATCAATTTCAGACTGCAGGAGTTGGTGAAAATCTTCAATTTCTTCATCTTTGGCATTAACGTTTTGTGCATGAATTTGAATTTGGTCTAAACCTTGCAGGTGTATGGATATTATACTAACATTGACAGTGTTGTATTTTAGGTTGAATCTTGAAATATTCTTTTTGACGATGAATGCAATGCCGTTCCTCTTGGATTTGTCATTCCCGGCATAGTAGGCCATATGATTGGCTGATTCAAAATGGCCAATACCAGCCCATTTCAGCTTGTAATTTTCCTCGATTCATACTTTGTACAGTCCACATTCTAATTATTAATGGATGTTTGCAGCTGTTTCTTCTCAGTTTGAGTTGTGCCACATCAGCAAATAAAGGTCCCAAAAGCCTAACTCCATCCACATCATTAAGGTGGACTCTACTTTGAGGAAACAGCTCTTCCTCAGTGGTATTTTGAGTGTCTTCCAACCTGAGGGGCTCATCTTCTGACATTATACCAGACAATGTTCTGTTGCTATTCATAAGGCTTCACTGGCCAAATTTTTCAGAAGTCAGTCTGCCAGGACCTTCTTCCCAGTCTGTCTTAGTCTGGAAGCTCCACTGAAACCTGTCCACCATTGGTGACCCCGCTAGCATTTGAAATACTGATGGTATAGCTTCCAGCATCACAGCAGCACACAAGCCACCACAATAGGACAGATGAGTGTTGGAGAGGTGTCATGAGATCCAGCAATTCCACTCCTAGGTTCATAGCCACTAGAATTGAAAATATATGTCAACACAGACTTGTACTCAAATATTTATTGTGAAGTTATAACAGACAGAAAGTGGAAACAATCCAAACACCCATCAACTGAAGAATGGATAAGTAAAATATGGACTATCCATATAATAGAATATTATTTGGAAATAAGAAGGAATGAAGTACTGATACATGCCACAACATGGATGAACCTTGAAAACATTATACTGAGTGAAAGAAGCCAGTTAAAAAAGACCACATATTGTATGATTCCAATTCCTCTATCGGCAAATCTATAGAGACAAAAAGTAATGCAGAGGTTGCCTAGAGGTGGGGAACTGATGAGGGGCCTGGGGCATGACAGATAAGGGATATGGGATTTCTTTTTGGGGTAACGAAGTGTTCTAAAATCAATTGTGGTGAAAGTTACACAGTTCTGCGAATGTACTAAAAGGCATTGAATTGTACCCTTTAAACGGGTGAATTGCATAGTGTGTGCATTACATCTCAGTAAAGCTCTTACTAGAACAACAAAAATAGTCGCCACAGCTGTGAGTGATCCTAATTAGCCTCATTAGTCCTAGCCGCCCCTGAGAGCCCCAGCTCAGATTCTAGTTCTCCAAGGGCCTCTGGGACAGCTGATGCCCACAAAGGCTGCGCTCTCTCTCTGATTCCCCATGTCTGTGTCATCTGCTTAGCCCAGAGTGGAGATGTCCTGGCCTGTTAGAACAAGCCCAGATAAAAGCTGCCGCTGCCTTGCCCCCCCCAACCCACGCCCTTTGAGAAAGGAGTGTGGCTCCTGGCCCTGGCAGCTGCTCAGCTTCCCTGATGTTGACAGAACGCGAAGGTCATTGTGGGATGACAAACTCCTTGTGAAGCCAGCGCATTTGGGTGCAAAGTGACACCTCACGGAGATCTTATTCCCACTGCTCGGAGGATAAGCAGCTGAGGCTGACGGGGCAGGAGGGAGACGTGGCCCTAACTTCATGCAGCTGAACACCTCAGTCTTGGGCCTTGTTTATCCGGAGGTGGGGAGGCACTGCGTTGCCTGGCTTTGAGCAAAAAGGCAGGGGTATGACATAGGAAAGAAATAGAATGGCTGCAGTAATGGCCTCAATGGTGGAGACAAGGCCAGCATCGAGGGCTGTGTCATGTGTGAGCCCTCGAAAGTAGGACCATGGCAGAGGAGTTATAGAACCAGGTTTGGTCTCCGTGTCTCAAACGGTGTCAGAGCCAGGCTCCAAGGCGGTGCTCCCAGACAAGGATGATGGTGAGCTGTCCTTGGGGCCATGGGCATGACTACCCTCTCTACCAGGGCTTCCCGTCAGCTGCTGGGGACCCCATGTGGCCTACTGAGCGCACAGATGCAGGGACACAGCCAGGTGACCAGTGGAGGCAAGCAGTCTGCACTGGCTATGCGGCATCCCGGCCTCTGGCTCCCCATGTCCCATCTCTGAGCCCGGTGTCCTCAATTCATAAACCAGGACAGTGGGGGTGGGTCCCTCTAAGCAGCAGATGAGAGTGTGTGCAGCCAGCAGAGGCCCTGTGGTGCTTGGTGATGGAGCGGCAGGACAGAACTCCCCTACACCAGGCACTGGGTGGCTCCGACCACGTCTGCCTTGGCTGTCCCAGTGCTCAGGCCACTCCAGCTGACCCTGAATCTCCCAACGCCACCTCTGAATGGGAGTCAGCCCTGGGGCCCAGCACGCCCTCAGCTGTGCTTCTATGGCACTCAGCCGTGCTCCCACACCCTCATATGTGCTCCCCCACCCTCAGCCATGCTCCTCCACCCTCAGTGGTGCTCCTGTTCCTCACCTGTGCTCTCAAGGCTTGGGTTTCTAGCTGCAGCTTCATCTTTCCCAGTGACTGCCCACCCTGTGCTTTCCACACCAGATAGCCTGTGTGCAGGGGTCACCTTGGTCATTGTCTTTGGAAGGGGAGACTCAGGGTGTATTTGATCTGCCCACGATCATGGCTCAGATAACGCCCTCCCTGGGCCTCATCCCTTCCCGCCGTGGACAGGCCCACCTCTGGTTGCAAACACAGGTTACACTTACCCATGCACACAGGGCACCTGTCTTGTCACAGGAGGCCCGCCTCTTGGGTGGGTCACATGAGAACTGGGAACAGCAGACCTGTGCTTCTGTGACTTGGGACACAGCAGACGAGCTCTGTTGAGAGACCATGCAGGTCATGGAGCCCTGTGATGTCCCATATACTGTCCCACATGTCACCTCTGCAGCCCCTAGGCTATCCTGGGGAGGCCCACTTCACAGAAGGAGAAGCTGAAGCTCTCTGCTTCTACAGCCCCGGTCGTCAACACACTGTGAAGGGCAGAGCCCAGCTGGGGCCGGGGATGCTCCTACCCCATCCAGCTGTCTGATGGCCACTGGCTCAGCTCTGCCTGGCTTCCTCACAGAATGTGTAAAGTGAAAAACGAATTCCTTTCATCTCCAAAGTCTTTCTTAAAAGTAGCACTGATATTTTTCTGCTAAAGAAAAAATAATAATCTAAAATAATAAAGAAAAAATAATTATCTAAAAACTGGCAGACATGGGAAGATAAAATAAGTTTTAATGAATAAAAGAGGACATTATAAGACAGTTCTTAGGCACCTTCCCACACAGACATGCCCAAAACACTGGGAGATTTGCACCACTGGAATGACATTGGAGAGGTTTTTGTTTCCTTATCATTGTATGCATCCTTAAAGCAGCTTCGATAAGTATGCAATCCTTTTTAGTTTTATTTGTGTGCATAACAAATTATGGATAGCATTTCAAAGAATGGGGATTCCAGAACACTTAACTGTGCTCATGAGGAACCTGTACATAGACCAAGAGGCAGTCATTCAAACATAACAAGTGGTTATTGCACGGTTCAAAGTCAGGAAAGGTGTGCGTCAGAGTTGTATCCTTTCACCATACTTATTCAATCTGTATGCTGAGCAAATAATTTAAGAAGCTAGACTGGACTATATGAAGAAGAACGAGGCATCAAGATTGGAGGAAGACTCATTAACAACCTGTGTCATGCAGATGACACAATCTTGCTTGCTGAAAGTGAAGACAACTTGAAGCATTTGCTGATGAAGATCAAAGACCACGGCCTTCAGCATGGATTACACCTCAACATAAAGAAAACAAAAATCCTCACAACTGGTTCAATAAGCACCATCATGATGAACAGAGAAAAGATTAAAGATGTCAAGGATTTCATTTTACTTAGATAAACAATCAACGCCCATGGAAGCAGCAGTCGAGGAAGCAAAAGACGCATTGCATTGAGCAAATCTCTGCAGAAGACCCCTTTAAAGTGTTGAAAAGCAAAGATGTCACCTTGAAGACTAAGGTGCGCCTGACCCAAGCCATGGTGTTTTTAATCTCCTCATATGCATTCAAAAACTAGACGATGAATAAGGAAGATCAAAGAATTGATGCCTTTGAATTGTGGTGTTGCTAAGAATATTGAATATACTGTGGACTACCAAAAAAACTAACAAATCTGTCTTGGAAGAAGTACAACCAGAATACTCCTTAGAAGCAAGGATGGCTAGACTACGTCTCACATACTTTGGACATGTTATCAGGAGAGACCAGTCCCTGGAGAAGGACATCACGCTCAGTAAAGCAGAGGAGGAGGAAGACCCTCAACAAGATGGATTGACACAGTGGCTGCAACAATGGGCTCAAGCATGACAACGATTGTGAGCATGGTGCAGGACCGGGCAGTGTTTCATTCTGTTGTACATAGGATTGCTATGAGTCAGAACCTACTTGACAGCACCTGACAACAACAACATACTTATTTTGCCAGCGTGCCCACAGGGGGATCTCCTCTTTCTGGTGGTGGTCTCCTGGCCCCTGGGTTAGCTAACTGTCCCCACAGAGCAGTTATAGCTTGTTTCTGCTACAGACCCCATGGATGACCCTGCTTGAGGCCACCTTGTAGACTGATTTTTCAACTTAAGGTTTCTAAAGCAGATAAAACAAAACAAAACAGAAAAAGCAAACCCATTGCCATTGAGTTGATCCCAACTAATAGTGACCCTACAGGACAGAGTAGAACTTCCCTATAGGGTTTCCAAGGAGAAGCTGGACTCCCAAACCTTTGGTTAGCAGCCGAGCTCTTAACCATGCAGCCACAGATGGGTAGTCTAAACTCAGATACATAAAGGGTTTGGGAGACTTCTGCTTTCTTCCAGAATCCTAGGAGACCCACAGGCTTCCTTGCCTTCAGAGGGGCAGTAGAGGGGATGGTTAGCTCTTTTCTTGGGGGGGGGGTGGGAGTCTCGGATCCAGCTCCCCACACTCATACGTTGCTGAAGTCCTTGCCTCTTCTCCCAACCACACAGCCTGTACATGGACCACAGCTCTAAGCCAACTCAGAGTCAGCTCACCTGTTTACCAGCCTGCTGTGGGTTCCTCATCCTGACTACCACCTGAGGATTTCACTTTCTTCCCTAGAACTCAGCTATATTGTTTACACACACACACACACGCACACACGCACACACACACATTCACAAACATTCTATCCCTGATTCTTGAATACTTCTGGAACAAGGATTCACATCAACTCTGTCCATCGTGTTGTAGAAAATCCGTATAATGTTCACAGTTAGAAATAAATATTTCATTTTAAAGTCAGTATCTTTTTACACCATGTGTTCCTGATCCAAGGGTCTGAGATTTCTACAGCAATGACATCGCTGGCAGACATACTTCAGTACAAAAACCAATAAAGGTGCAAGAAGACTGAAAATGAAGAAGATGATCAAAGGCAGATTCTTCTCAGTAAACATAGTATTAGAACTTTAGACATTGCCATTTTTTTCCAGATATGAATGTTGACATCACATGGTATACTGTGCAAGGAAAATATAAATAAGTCCCTCCCCTCCTCCCACAAATAATGCTATAAGTGTGGCTGCTGTAATAGCTCATCTGAGTAGTTCAGGAGGACCACACACTTCAGGATACCTGTACCCATGCCCTGGGGTACCCTGGGGATCGAGCATGAGGCAGGGGACTTGGGGACCTCAGATCTCGGTCTAGGAGCAGTGTGCTCCCCACCATTCCCCATTCTGGCTCTCAGACCTTGTCTGGTTTAGAGAGGACAGGGCTGGGCTAGATGAGAAGATCCACCTCAGACCCTATGGGCTTCTGCCCAATATGTGCAACTACCCACCCCATAGACAGAGGCACATGCCTCGCCAAAGGAATTCTGGTGTCAGCTTATTCAGGACAAAGCTCTGCCTCCTTCTCCATAACTGTACTGAAGGTATACACAAGGTTTTGTACTCTGCATTTTGCTACTTAAGAATACATCATACACATTTTCGTTGTTGCTTCATAATCTTGAGAATCATGTGAGAGGCAATACTGCATCCACTCCATTTGTTGTTGTTGTTATTGTTAGGTGCTGTCAAGTGGATTCTGACTCATAATGACCCCGTGTACAACAGAATGAAACACTGCCCAGTCCTGTGCCATGCTCACAATCTTTAACCATGCTTGAACCTGTTGTTGCAACCACTGTGTCAATCCATCTCATTGAGGGGCTTCCTCTTTTTCGCTAATCCTCTATTTTACTAAGCATGATGTCCTTCGCCAGGGACTGACCCCTCCCGATAACACGTCCAAAGCCGTGAGGCAAAATCTCACTATCCTTGCTTCTAACGAGCACTCTGGCTGTATGTCTTCCAAGACAGATTTGTTCATTTTTCTGGCAGTCCATGGTATATTCAACATTCTTCTCCAACACCATAATTCAAATGTATCAATTCTTCTTCAGTGTTCCTTATTTGTCGGCCAGATTTCCATGCCTTTCAGGCAGTTGAAAATACCATGGCTTGGGTAAGGCGCACCTTAGTCCTCAAAATGATATCTTTGCTTTTGAACACTTTAAAGAGGTCTTTTGCAGCAGATTTGCCAATTGCAATGCATCGTTTGATTTCTTAACTGCTGCTTCTGTGGGTGTTGATTGTGTATCCAAGTAAAATGAAATCCTTGACAATTTCAATATTTTCTCCATTTATAATGATGTTGCTTATTGATCCAGTTGTGAGAATTTTTGCTTTTTTATGTTGAGGTGTAATCCATACTGAAGGCTATAGTCTTTGATCTTCATCAGCAAGTGCTTCAAGTCCTCTTCACTTTCAGCAAGCAAGTTTGTGTCATCTGCATAATACAGGTTGTTAATGAGTGTTCCTTCAATCCTGATGCCACATTCTTCTTCATATAGTCCAGCTTCTCGGATTATTTGCTTAGCAGAATGAATAAATATGGTGAAAGAATACAACCCTGACATATTTCCTGATTTTAAACCATGCAGTATCTCCTCATTCTGTTCAAAAGACTGCCTCTTGGTCTGTGTATAGGTTCTTCATGAGCACAATTAAGTGTCCTGGAATTCCCATTCTTTTCAATGTTATCCATAATTTGTTAATGATCCACCTAGTCAAATGTCTTTGTATAGTCAATAAAACACAGGTAAACATCTTTCTGGTATTCTCCGCTTTCAGCCAAGATCCATTTGACATCAGCAATGGTTCCACGTCCTTTTCTGAATCTGGCTTGAATTTCTGGCAGTTCCATATCATACTGCTGCAACCGTTTTTGAATTATCTTCAGCATAATTTTACTTGCATTTGATATTAATGATATTGTTCAACAATCTCCCCATTCAGTTGGATCATCCTTTTTTGGAATAGGCACTTATATGGATCTCTTGCAGTCAGTTGGCCAGGTAGCTGTCTTCCAAATTTCTTGGCATAGATGAGTGAGAGCCTCCAGTGTTGCATCTGTTTGTTGAAACATCTCAATTGGTATTCTGTCAATTCCTAGAGCTTTGCTTTTCATCAATGCCTTCAGTGCAGCTTGGACTTTTACCTTCATTACCATCAGCTCTTAATCATATGTTACTACCTGAAATTGTTGAAAGTTGACCAATTCTTTTTGGTACAGTGATTCTGTGTATTCTTTGCATCTTCTTTTGATGATTCCTGTGTCGTTCAATTTTTTGCCCATAGAATCTTTCAATATTGCACCTCAAGGCTTGAATTTTTTCTTCAGTTCTTTCAGCTTGAGAAATGCCGAGCATGTTCTTTCCTTTTGATTTTCTAACTCCAAGTCTTTGCACATTTCATTTTAATACTTTACTTTGTTTTCTTGAGCTGCCCTTTGGAATCTTCTGTTCAGCTCTTTTACTTCATCATTTCTACCATTTGCTTTAGCTACTCTACGTTCAAGCGCAAGTTTCAGAGTCTCTTTTGACATCCATTTTGGTCTTTTTTTTTCTTTCTTTCTTTCTTTTCTGTCTTTTAATGACAGAACCTTTTAACCTTTTGCATTCTTCATGTATGATGTCCTTGATGTGATCCTACAACTCATCTGGTCTTCAGTCATTAGTATTCCATGCATCAAATCTATTTCTTGAGATGGTCTCTAAATTCATGTCGGTTATATTCAAGGCCGTACTTTGGCTATCGTGGACTTGTTTTAATTTTCTTCAGCTACAACTTGAATTTGCATAAGAGCAATTGATGGTCTGTTCTGCAGTCAGCCGCTGGGCTTGTTCTAACTGATGTTATTGAGCTTCTCCATCGTCTCTTTCCACAGATGTAGTCAATTTGATTCCTGTGTATTCCATCCAGTGAGGTGCAAGTGTGTAGTCACTGCTTATGTTGTTGAAAAAATGTATTTGCCATGAAGAAGTCATTGGTCTTGTAAAATTCTATCATGTGGTCTCTGGCATCATTTCTATCACCAAGGCTGTATTTTCCAACTACTGATCCTTCTTTTTTGCTTTCAACTTTTGCTTTCTAATCACCAGTAATTATCAATGCATCTTGATTGCATGTTTGATCAATTTCAGAAGGCAGAAGTTGGTAAAAATCTTCAATATCTTCATCATTGGCCTTAGTGGTTGGTTGGTAAATTTGAATAGTAGTCATATTAACTGGTTTTCCTTGTAGGTGTATGGATATTACCCTATAGCTGACAGCATTGTATTTCAGGATAGATATTGAAATGTTCTTTTTGACAATGAATGAGACACCATTCCTCTTCAATTTGTCATCCCTGGCACAGTTTTTGTAGTTGTTAGGTACCGTCAAGTTGGTTCTGACTCATAGTGACCCCTATGTACAACAGAACTAAACTGCTTGGTCCTGCGCTATCCTCACAACCCTTGTTATGCTTGAGCCCATTGTCACAGCCATCTCATTTTCAATCCATCTCTTTGAGGGTCTTCCTCTTTTTCACTGACCCTCTACTTTACCAAGCATAATGTCCTTCTCCAGAGACTGATCCCTGTTGATAACACGCCCAAAGTATGTGAGATGTAGTCTAACCATCCTTGCTTCTAAGGAGCATTTTGGCTGTACTTCTTCCAAAATAGATGTGTTCATTCTTTTGGCAGTCCATGGTATATTCAATATTCTTTGTCAATGCCATAATTCAAAGGTGTCTATTCTTCTTCGATCTTCCTGGCATAGTAGACCATATGATTGTCTGATTCAAAATGGCCAATACCAGTCTATTTCAGCTCACTGATGCCTAGGATATTGATCTTCAAGTGTTCCATTTCATTTTTTGACAACTTTCAATTTTTCTTGATTACTACTTCATACATTTCTTGTGCTGATTATTAATGGATGTTTGCAACTGTTTCTTCTCAGTTTGAATCATGCCACATCAGCAAATGTAGGTCCCAAAAGCTTGACTCCATTCACATTGTTAAGGTCAACTCTACTTTTAGGAGGCAGCTCTTCCCCTGTCATCTTTTGAGTACCTTCCAACCTGAGGGGCTCATCTTCTGGCAGTCTATCAGACGGTGTTCTGCTGTTATTCATAAGGTTCTCACTGGCCTTTTTTTTCAGAATTAGATTGTCAGGCCCAGTCTGTCTTCGTGTGGAAGCTCTGCTGAAACCTGTCCAGCATGAGGACCCTGCTGGTATTTGAAATAGCTTCCAGTATCACAGCAACATGCAAGCCTTCAGAGTATGACAAACTGACAGATGAGTGGTAGTCACTCCATTTGTTGCACTGAAAGTTACCTAATCGGTTCCTGGCAGACAGGCATCTCATGTGCTTTGTGAGTTGTATAATTCTATGATCAATCTCCTCATGCACAGGCTTTTGTCCATTTTGGAATTTTTTTTAGAATGATTTCCCAGACATGTCATCATGAGGTGAAATGGAACAATATTATGATTTTTGTTATGTGTTGTTGAGCCCTTTTCCAAACAACCTCCCTCCTTTTGCTCTACCACTAGCATTGTGGGAGTGCACAGGAGAAACTGAATTCCACCGTAATGGTGGGCTATTAGACTCAGAGGAGTGCTTCCGGCTGAGGGGCCCCGGGAGTCATCTGAATGAAGGACAGGGCAGGCAGGTGAATCTGGTGGGATAAACAGAATGAGTACAGGGTGGGGAGGAAACTTCCTAGACCCACACTTGGAGGTGGGAAAGTCCCACTTTTAACCAAGTCTACCATGTCCTCCAGGCTAGGGGAGGGTTAGGGTCCCTATAGGTCATGAACATTATCCTAGAAAATCAGCCTAGAGCCCCTCATCTAAGATTGATTCTTTGGGATTTTGTCTAAACAGCTGAAGCCTGCCCACTAACCAGCCCGCGCATTTGTCCTACAACATCTGAGCTCCCTGTGGCCCTATGCGGTGTCATCCAGGAGACATTTACTCAAGCAATCCCTTGATGGCCAAATGTGGGACAATTTGAGCATCAAAATTATAATGATATTTAAAGATTATAGCCCATTGACTAAACCAAGATTTCATGAGTGCATACTGATACACAAATAAATGCATACATAGATGAGGAGAAGAAGAAACTCTTCTGATAGTAGAATGGGAGCTGATGGATGTAGAAAGAATGATGGAGTTAGAGAACCATGACTTTGCAACCGTCATAGTTATAAATGATTCAGACAAGCATCATCAACAGTTGCTAAAATTACTGGCTGAAAGTTTGAGGGGAATAAGATACTTACAGAGTCTCAAACTGTGGCCTCACAAGTACCTATTAATTAGAAAAGGGAACAAGTAACTTAACAGTGGAAAAGTCTGGTGGGCACTACCTGAACCAAGTGATTGAGCAAGTGGACATGCTGTGCTTTCCAACAGGATGCATCGACGAGCACACAACCTGCTCCTGGGGTATTACTGCCAAAAATCTATAACTTAGATCCAAACAACGGACATCCTGTAAAAGTAACTGCCCTATACGCTTCATGGAAGACAACGGAGGGCTGAGGAGCTGTTCTAGAGTAAAAGAGACTGACGAGACATGCAACTAAATACAACTTGTGATCCTGGATTGCATCCTGTATCAAGCGAAGATAACCACAAAGTACAATATTGGGATAATGGTGAACTATGAATATGAGCTTCAGATCATTAATTTCCTAACAATATCCCTATTCTTAAGTAATGAACACAAATATTCAAATATTATTTAGGGGTAAAGGATGTAATGTCTGCAATTTATTCTAAAATAGTTTTAAAATATTTTACATATATACATAGATAGATATACATGTATGATAGATATATGGGTGGATGGATGGATGGATAGAAAGAGAAAGAGAGAGAAAGAAAGAAGTATATACACATATAGATGTTGTTAGTTGCCATTGAGTCGGCTCCAACTCATAGCAACCTTATGTATAACAGAACAAAACGCTGCCTGGTCCTAAGCCATCTTCATGATCATTGCTATGTTTGTGTCCATTGTTTTCACTGTGTCAATCCATCTCACTGAGGGGCCTCCCTCACCATTGCCGACCCTCCACTTTTCCAACCATCGTGTCCTTTTCTAGCTATTGGTCTTTCCTGGCGATGTATGGAAAGTAAGCAAGCCTAAGTCTTGCCATCCTCGCTTCTAAGAAGCATTATGGTTGTATTTCTTCTAACACTGACTTGTTCCTTCTTCTGGCAGTCCACAGTATATATATTCAATATTATTCACAACACCATAGTCTGAATGCATTAATTCTTCTCCTGTCTTCCTTTCTTCATGGTCCACCTTTTGCATGCATATGAGCGATTGACAAAGCTAACAGGAAAAATTTTCACAGTTGTTGAATCTGGGTAAAGAGTACATGGCAGTTTTTGTACTATTCTTCCAATTTTTCTCTAAGTTTGTAATTGTATCCAAGATAAAAAAGTGACAGACTCTAAAAAGATGAGGTAATATGCACTCTGAGGCACGATTGCTCATACAGAACGACTGTAAGTCAGTGAGCCTCTGGCTGCTGTTTGTCAAGATATTTTGCACAAACTGCTTCCTCTGCTTGAACCTTCTGATCCCATTTTCCTCCTGACAAACTCCTCCTCCCAATGCTAGCTCAGAGGTCATCTCCTTTGAGAACGCTCTCCTTCCTTATTAAAAGCAGTGGCTCCCTCTTCTGTACTCCCTCAGCCTGTTGTGCACCCCTCCCTCATGCTTGTCAAAGCATCTCACAGCTCCAGGCTCACCTCCTGTCTCCCTGTCTTCCTGTGAGGTCTTCCAGGCTAGAAAATAGACCTTGTTCCTCTTTGTAAGCCCAGTGCCCAGCATGGCATTGGAGCACAATGGGCACTCAGTAAATGTCTGTGGAATGACTGAGTCACTGAGTCAGCTACCATTCTCCATGCCTGGGTGGGTTTTCCTCACACTACAAAGAAACAAAGGGAAGAGTCAGTACACATCACTGCTTACACATGCAGGGATGAAAAAGAGGAACAACCCAAGTGTAGGTAGAGTGCAATGCAACCATGACTTCACTCTTCTTTGTGAGAAAATGGATATTTGTAGTTGTAAACACGTGGGATGGCTGTGGAAGCAAGTAGGACCAGCTGAGTTAGAATTCAAGAGCAGGAAGAGCCTTCCCTAGGTGAGCTGTGATCACTGACCATTGTCTCCCCTGGGGGCATTTTCTGAGTCTGGGAGGAGGCTTAGGTTTAGCCTTGTCATAGACCGAGGGACTATTCTGGGGAACTGATAAATTAGTGGGTGTTTTGAAAGCCATGTGGGCTGGCATGAGAGATTAGAATCTAGAAAAGCCCAAAACGCATAGCTGTTTTCTTCCATAGGTTCCTTGTTGAGTGTTGGGGGGTGGTGTGGGAAACAAACCAGCTGGGCCGGAAAGGCAGAGTGAGATTCCCACTACCTCACTTGCCAGGGAGACCTACTACAAGTTGGAGCTTGCAAAAAACACCCAAGAGGCATTGACTGTAAGATTTGGAAAACACAGCTGGGCTGATTACTACTAACACTGCAACCAGCCTTGAACCAGCCTTAAACCAGCTCCATTCCTGACTGGGTTCAGATGATCAACCCCTAATCCCTACAAGTCCCCCCACCAAAAAAAAGAAGGGGGATCCTCAGAAGAATTATAACATCAACTTTAGTCTCTATTGTTTCTGTATATACAATGCCTTACAATCAAAACTTACATAAACATGAAGTAGGGAATATGAGTGAAGAATGATTAAAAACCAGTCAATAGAAGCAGATCCATAGATGATTGAGATTCTGGAGTTAGCACACAGGACTAAAAATTATCAATTTTAAACATGTCAGATAATAAAGAAAAATATGGACTAAGTGGCTGAAAAGATGGAGAATTGTGAAAGAGAATTGGAATCCATAAAAAAAAAATCAAATTCCACCTATGAGCAACCGATATTTGACAAAGGCCGAAAGTCCATTAAATGGGGAAAAGACAGTCTGTTTAACAAAGAGTGCTGGCATAACTGGATATCCATCTGCCAAAAAATGAAACAAGGCCCATACCCCACGCCATGCACAAAAACTAACTCAAAATGGATCAAAGACCTACATCTAAAATCTAAAATGATAAAGATCATTGAAGATAAAATAGGGACGTTAGAGCCCTAATACATGGCATAAACAGAATACAAAACATTACTAACAAAGCACAAACACCAGAAGAGAAGCTAGATAACTGGGAGCTCCTAAAAATCAAACACTTACACTCATCAAAAGACTTCATCAAAAGAGTCAAAAGACAACCTACAGACTGAGAGAAAAATTTTGGCTATGACAAATCCAGTCAGGGTCTAATCCCTAAAATCTACAAGATACTGTAAAACTTCTACAACAAAAAGACAAATAACCCAATTAAAAATTGGGCAAAAGATATGAACCTACACTTCACCAAAGAAGACATTCAGACAGCTAACAGATATATGAGGAAATGCTCACGACTATTAGCCATTAGAGAAATGCAAATCGAAACTGCAATGAGATACCATCTCACCCCAACAAGGCTAGCATTAATCCAAAAAACACAAAATAATAAATGTTGGAGAGGCTGTGGAGAGACTGGAATGCTTATACACTGCTGGTGGGAATGTAAAATGGTACAACCATTTTGGAAATCCATTTGGTGCTTCCTTTAAAAGCTAGAAATAGAAGTATCATAGGATCCAGCAATCCCACTCCTTCGAATATATTCTAAAGAAATAAGAGCCGTCACATGAATAGATACATGCACACCCATGTTCACTGCAGCACTGTTCACAATAGCAAAAAGATGGAAACAACCTAGGTGCCCATCAACAGATGAATGTATAAACAAATTATGGTACATTCTCACAGTGGAATACTATGCAACAATAAAGAACAACGATGAATCTGAGAAATATTTCCTAACATGGATGAATCTGGAAGGTATTATTCTGAATGAAATTAGTCAATTGCAAAAGGACAAACATTGTATGAGACCACTATTATAAGAACTCAAGAAAAGGTTTAAACACAGAAGAAAACATTATTTGATGGTTAAGAGGGTGGGGAGGGAGGGAGAGGGGAATTCACTAACTAGATAGTAGACAAAAATTATCTTAGGTGAAGGGAAGGACAACACACAACATAGGGGAAGTCAGCACCACTGGACTAAATCAAAAGCTAAGAAGTTTCCTGAACACAACCAAACACTTCCAAGGACAGCGTAGCAGGTGCAGGGGCCTGAGGACCATGGTTTCAGGGGATATCTAGGTCAACTGGCATAACAAAGTTTATTAAGAAAATGTTCTGCATCCCACTTTGGTGACTGGCGTCTGGGGTCTTAAAAGCTAGCAAGCGGCCATCTAAGATGCATCAATTGGTCCCAACTCACCTGGAGCAAAGGAGAATGAAGAACACCAAAGACATGAGGAAAATATTAGCCCAAGAGACAGAAAAGGCCACATAAACCAGAGACTCCATCAGCCTGAGACCAGAAGAACTAGATGGTGCCCAGCTACCACCAATGACCGCCCTGACAGGGAACACAACAGAGAGTGCCTGACAGAGCAGGAGAAAAGTGGGGTGCAGAACTCAAATTCTAGTAAAAAGACCTGACTTAATGGTTTGACTGAGACCAGAAGGACCCCAGACAACATGGCCCCTGGACTCTCTGTTAGCCCAAAACTAAAATCATTCCCGAGGCCAAAGATTAGACTGTACTATGGGACATAAAATGATACTTGGGAAGAGTGTGCTTCTTAGCTCAAGTACATACATGAGACTAAATGGGCAGCTTCTGTCCAAAGATGAGATGAGAAGGCAGAGAGGGTCAGGAGCTAGTTGAATGGCCACGGGAAATCTGGGCTGGAAAGGAGGAATGTGCTGTCACAGTATAGGGAGAGCAACTAGGGTCACATAACAATGTATGTATAAATTTTTGTATGAGAGACTGACTTGAATTGTAAACTTTCACTTAAAGCACAATAAAAAATTTAAAAATTAAAAAAAAATAGAAAATAGCTGGGCTAACTGGAATGGATTTAGCTGGAAATTAGTAAGCGTAAACAGCAATCTTAGGAATTCTCCAAAAGGAATAAAAAAAAGATACAAAAATACTTAAAAGGATAGCAAGGCAAGAGGTAAGGAAGATTGAAATAGGACTGGTTAGAGTCCCAGAAGGGGAGAAAACAATGAGGTTAAAGGAGAAAATACTTGAAGAATTATTGAGCAATAATTACCCAGATTTGAGATCTGGGAAAGATCTCTTGGAGACATTTTTAAAGACTGTCCTGTAACAAGAAAAGAAACAAACTGTAGAAATGTGGGCAGTACAGGTGACTAAATAACTTACTAAAGTATATATTTTTCCAAATATGCCAGTACCCAAACAAGTATATCTATAATAATCTACACTCAAAATTCCAGACAATACCTGCAGGGTATGGAGAGGGTTTGGGATGGGAGAGAGAGTTCAGAGGAAAGTGAGCGCAGCCTCAGGTACTTGTCTGCTTCACAGGGAAGAGATAGGTAATGATAAATTTAAGAAATTGATAGGGGAAATAAACGTAAGTATAGATTTAAGGAAATTAACAATAGCCACCAAAAGAATCAAAATCGAATATATTATTATGTCAAGATCAACCAAAAAGGAAAAATCCATTCAATGGAAGTTAGAAAAAGAAAGAAAAAAGAAGAAGAAACATACATAAGATATAATTTAAAAATCGTAAAATAATATGGATGAAATAATTCTGAATATAACATTCCCATTGCAGTCTAGTCAATTCCAACTCACGGCGACCCTATAGGACAGAGTAGAACTGCCCGTAGGGTTTCCAAGGAACAGCTGGTGGATTTGAACTGCTGACCTTTCAGTTAACAGCCATAGCTCTTAACCATTGCACCACCAAGTCTCCGAATATAACATTAAGTATAATAAGTGTGAATGGGTTATGCTAATCTGAGAGTTGCTGTCTTTTGATAGGGGATTAGTATAAGCCATTTGCATTTATTATGCTTGATGTTATCTCCAGAATTATTTCCTCCGTGAAGCTATATCGACAACCTGATGTTTTGAAAGAGGATGCTGGTGGCGGAGTTGGGACGGGGCTGGAATAGGAACATGGGCGAGAAAAGGTGAGCGGGCTTGGCCATCTGAGCAGCAGTAGGGATGGTGGGGGACAGATGTGATGACCTTACTCGGTGATCAGCCACCTGTGGGAGGAGAGGGAGAGAGGAATCACACCCAAGTGCAAGCAACCCAAAAGGTCCGGGTTCAGCGACCCTGCCCGGCCATCCCACCTGCGTCCCAGGTAAGCAAACGCCCTCGGTGTCTGTGGGAGAAGCCGGTCCACCCTGAGGGTGAAATGCGAGAATCTGCCTCTGAGAAGCATGCGACCAGCACAGGTTAATGTTGGAAAGTACTCAACATTTTATTATGAAAATGCACTTCAAGCCATTTGCATAGTTTTGACTTTTCATTGCTCAAGAATAGACAAGAATAACTAGCCGACAGTTGCTATAGATATGCTCTTACCAGTACTAGATTTTATTTTTAAAAATAATTGGCTTTATTGTGCTAGAAATAGTCTCTGCACATATTATATGCGTTTTTAAAGTTGGCTGGCTTTGACTAATGCACCCGATTAAGAAACTTAACTCCGTTTTCCTGATGAACTAAGTTAATTTGCTAGGCAAATAATTGAATGAATATTTTATGCTTAATTGCTCAGTGCTCTTACTAAGTGACACCTCTATCCCCTCTGGAGAGTAGGGGGTGGGGAGGGTCTGAGTCCTTTCCACGCGGCGACTGCGTGTGTACACCTAGAGTCTCTGTGTGACAGCTGGGGCTAAAGGAGGCCCTGGAGATTCTCACCAGCAGGACTTCCCAGAGAACAGGAATCAGGATGAGATTGGCTTGAAGCTGTGGAAGGGGCCTTGAAATGTTCCAAACCTCCCTTGTGGGACCTCCCTCTGTAGATCGAGGTCTCCAGTCGTAGGACATCAACACACCAGGCAGGCCAGGCCAGACATGGGGCTCCACGTGGCCGGGCTGGACGGGAAGCGCTGGCCCCTGGAAGGCACGCAAACCACCTGTGCTGGCCACACCTGGGCACATGCCCCACCTGCTGCGGGTGGGAGCTTAGTCCCAGCTCAGAAGGGAGCGTGCACTGTTGCGCCCAGCTGGGAGGGAGCAGGAGATAGAGAGCCAAATGACTGGAATGGAGGAGACTGCCGGGCCCTTGTGCCCGAGGTGTGGCCACTCAGGAGCGGGAGTGGCAGGCTGAGGCTTGAGCGGGTCGTGGGGTTGGGCAGCCTGCTCTGTGATTCTGAGGACCTGCCCGCTCAGGGAGAGACTCAGTAGTGACCTTGGGTGCAGGGCGTAGGGCCGCCCCACCCCAACCCCTGGAAGTGCTTCTGGAAACAGCAGTTCTGGCAGGCTCCAGGCATGGTGTGCGGTGGGGGTGGGCAGGGAAGGGGAGCAGGTGCACCCCAGGAGGAGGCATGGGGACCTCAAGTCCACCCCGGTCCCTGCTGTGGGTCAGGAGACAGGTTCACCCCAGGAGGAAGCTTGGGGACCTGGCGGCCACCCTGGCCCCTGCCGTGGGTCAGGGAAGGGGAGTAGAGCCCGTGGTGGGAAGAGGCATGGGGACCCACACCCACTCCAGCCCCCTGGTGTGGGGTGAGGAGAGGGAGGGGAGGGGAAGCAGAGCAGGGAGGGAAGGCCAAAGAACAACAGTTGTTGGTTTTGCGGACACCTTCACTCTCTGGAAAATTCCTGAGGGTGCCCATGAGCTCTTGTTTGTGTGGGTTATACCTATCAGCTCACATCTATGGCATGGCGCATACCTAGCCATTGAAAATCCATGGAGTGCAGTTCCACTGTGTCCCGTGGAGTCGCTGTGGGTCAGAATCACCTCAGTGGCACACAAAACACCACACTTACTCACATTTACCATAGTAAAACTTAAAACTGAGAATTTGAAAAAATTATTAATTTACTGAAAATAATAAACCCAGTACATGTTAACATAAGTAGCATATTCTTAGGGATAAAACAGGATAGTTTCAAAAGCAATTAGTGAGAAGAACGGCATTGTTTTCCATTTTTGCACTTCTTCATGCCTTCACGACTGCTCTAATACAAAACCATTGCTTTTCCGTATCTGCTTCTATACTCAATTGGTTGCAATATGTCATTTCGGTTGAAGCAAAAGAAGAAAGCCCAGCCTGACACAGATCTGTAGCTGGAAGAGGAAGGAGAATTCTAATGGCTTTTCCAGGTAATTGTGGACATTCTTCCTCTGGTACAACTCAACAAGTGGCCGTTTCTTACAGTTACTCGGAGTCTGGAATCTGAAGCAACATCAACAAACTCTTTGTGTTCAGTTACATTACATTACATGGGTCTACCTTGCATTCTGGATGCGTCTCTCCTCATGCATGATTTAGTAACATTATAAACTCTAAAAATCAAACGCACTGCCTTCCAGTCGATTCCGACTCATGGCGACTCTATAGGACAGAGTAGAACTGCCCCAATAGGATTTCCACGGAGAGGGCGGTGGATTTGAACTGCTGACCTTTTGCTTAGCAGCCATAGACTTAACCACTATGCCACCAGGGTTCCAGTAACATCTTACACGGGTTATTTGGAAATTATATCTTCACTGAGGTATGCAGCTTTTTTGAACGCTGATATATCATTACACAGTATTAAAAATACCACATGCATTAATATCACCACCCATTCATCAGAAAAGTACTGGGAAGCTGTCAAGCTCATGGTGGGGATATACGTTTTCCAAAATTCTAATTTTCCTCTGAAAGCTTGAATTTGATCGTTGGCAACAAACACCGTCAGTTGTTTTCCTCGAAGTGACAAGCTCACTTCATTCATTTTTCAGAAAACGTCTGCCAAACACCCAGATCTGAATAACCATAGCTTGTCTGTCAGTTGTTCCTTCAAGGAAAATAGCCTTCCGTGAGAAACGCTCAGAATTCCATAAACAAGTGCTTTTCCTCGACTCACTCTGCTTCCGTGTGCGGAACGAGAGTGTGTGCGTACAGGCAGTCCCCAGGTTCGGAACGAGTTCCGTCCCTCAGTCTGTCTTTAAGTGGAATTTGTATGTTAAGTCGGAACAGTTAGGTGTGATTCATATCTGAGGTCAGTTAATGAAGTGTTTGTCTTAGTATATAGCATATAGAGTACCTTTCTAGGCATAAAAACATTAGACACACTTCCAGGTACACTAAAACACCTTTAACATAATAAGACAGTAATAATAATAATAATAATGTTTTGAGGCACATTACAAGAGTGCCCATTTGTTATTACGAACCATGTACTTCCAATTTTTAATGTAATAGGCTTTACGGGGGTTGGTTTTAACTATGAGCTGTACATAGGATGGACGTCCGTAACCTGGGGACTGCCTGTACTCCCATTTTGTCACGCAGACTATCAGAAAGACACATACTCAAGGGTCGAGATTTCATAAAATTAGGCCTTCCTGTCCTTTTATCAAGGACTTTCTTGAGTAACTCTGGCATCTCCTTGCGCATGTGTGATGAAGGCCACCGCGGCAGTTGGCGGCGTTTGGGGCCGTGACTTGACTCAGGCTAACGCAGCCGCAGTTTTGGCCACGTGAGTGCAAAATAAATTCTGAATATCACTAGGATAATAGCTTTGGCCTTTGGAGCCCTTGAGAAGTGGTCCCAGGGGACCACCGGAGATGCACACTCCTGTTTCCGGGGCCAGGGGGAATCTCCAAGGACAGCTTTGCCCACACAGGCAAGCAAGGACAGGGCTCCGGGGGCCTGGCGTCAGGCGGGGAGTGCTGGGTGGTTGGACAGGGCTGTTCCACCTCACACCTGTGGTCTGAGTGAGCCCACCTGCCGCTGACAGGTCAGGGCCTCCCCACACATGAAGCATCATCTTTCCTCCAGGCAAAGGCCAAAGGGTGACTAGCCTACAGAGAAGCCCCCGCCCAGGAAATAAACAGGGAACTCAGACACCCCTGCAAGGAGAGGGGCTTCTCTTCTGCCCCACCCCAGGTGACAGAGGGAGGCTTGGCACCGTTCTGACTTGAGATTCTATCAAGCTTCTCTCTGTATTGGAGGTGTGTGCTCGTGTGTGTGTGCACGTGAATATGAGTGTATGCGCATGTGTGCCTGTGAGCCTGTTATGTGAGTAAGCGCATTTGTGCATTTAATCGTGTGTATGCACGTGGGGGTGCACGTGTGTGCTCGTGTAAGTGTGTGAGTTTGTGAGTGTGCATGCATGTGTGCACCTCTGAGTGTGTGTACACGTGTGTGCATGTGAGTGTGGGCATGTGTGTAAGCATGTGTGAGTGTGTGTTTGAGTTTATGTGCACGTGTGTGCGTGTGTGCGTGAGTGTGGGCATGTCTGGGGCATGTGTGAATATATGTCTACGTTTATGTGCACGTGTGCGCATGTGAGTGTGGGCATGTGTGCGAGCACGTGTGAATGTATGTCCCAGTTCAGTGAGAATGTGTGTCTGAGTGTGTGTGCATGTGTGTGCATGT
>NW_004444101.1:3741675-3789060 GCF_000243295.1 Trichechus manatus latirostris | reverse complement strand
TGGGCATGTGTGCGAGCACGTGTGAATGTATGTCCCAGTTCAGTGAGAATGTGTGTCTGAGTGTGTGTGCATGTGTGTGCATGTGAGTGTGGGCACGTGTGAATGTATGTCTGAGTGTGTGTGCATGTGTATGTGTGAGTGTGGGCACGTGTGAATGTATGTCTGAGTGTGTGTGCATGTGTGCGTGTGAGTGTGGCATGTGTGAATGTATGTCTGAGTGTGTGTGCGTGTGCGCGAGTGTGGGCATGTGTGAACGTATTCTGAGTGTGTGTGCGCGTATGTGTGTGCATGTGAGTGTGGGCACGTGTGAATGTATGTCTGAGAGTGTGTGCACGTGTGTGTGCATATGTGTGTACATGTGCACATTCACAAGTGTGCAGAAGTCTAGAACACAGCAACACCACCCTCTCTTGTCTTCGCCTTTTCCAGGGTTTGCGGACAGAGCCTAAGCGCATGTGTGTGCCAGCTCATCCCTCCGCCCCCACACGCAGCCTCTCGGCCGGTGAGCATCCTGGGGCTGTTCTGACTGGAGGTTTCCTCTACTGGGAAACCCCCCAGATCCCACAACTTCTCGGTGCCTCGCCCTGGACGGGTTTGGTGAGAAGTGATGTAAGCACAAAGGAGACATACAAGTCTCGGGAAATGCCCAACGTGTGGGCTCTGACTGCTCTGGTTATTAACAATGAACCGTGTGGGCTGTGGGCTCAGCATGTCCCGGCAGCTGCCAGAGGGTTCTTCATGTAGACTGGCCTGCACTGCTGCCTCAGATCCGCAGACCCTTGCTCTCGTTGTGTTTCTCTTGATGGCGGTGGGCGAGGGGAGGGAGGACTGAGGGTCTGAGGTAGGGAACACCAGCTCTGGGGAGCCCCACCTCTTGTCAGCCCCGCAGTGGCCATTTCCAGAGCTGCTAAGAGTTGGGACTGGTCCCATTGTCTTCATCAGGAATACATGCAAAAGCAAACACCCAACCTGGTGTGACACTCCCTCAGAAGCATCGGGAAGCAAACCCATCTCATTCAGAAAGGTTGACGGTGGCGCCAGTGCCCGGGGTGGGACCAAGGGTGTTTGGATCTTAACAACCTGGCACCAATAAGGAATTATTTTTTTAAGACAGCCCTGGGCAGTAATTGACAGTGTTGCTTTGGGAGCGTACAAGCTTTTTTTATGTACCCAAAAGAAAATAGAAATTCTCTCTTTTGAACAAATGCCATTGTTGTTTACATGGGCCTCCCCAGATAGGTTTGTCTGTAAACCCATTCTTCTGTTCTTCTGCAAACCCAGGTGCCACCAGAGGTGAAGTGGAGCCCGGCACCCCGTCCTCGTGTGGGGCATGGAGGAGGGCGGGGCAGCAGGGCGGGGCCTCTGCAGCCGAGCACACTGGACCTGCAGATGGAGGAGCAGGTCGGAGCCCCTCCAGGACCAGAGTCTCACCTGCACAATGCAAACACCAGCATGCTTTGACCACGCTGTCGCTGTCGGAATTCAGCTCGGTGGTGCCGGCCTCGCGGCGCCGGCCTCGCGGCGCCGGCCTCGGTGGCACTGGCCTCGCCGAGCTGGCACAAAGCCCTGGGGCCCCAAGAGTTGGAACAAGCGTCTCCTCTGCTGAAATGGAATGATGGTGACCTTTGCAAAAAGTGACTGCAGAAGTTAATCAAGAAAACACTCCCAGTGGCAAAATTTCCTCCCCCATGAATTGGCCGCACACCCTTCTTTGGCTCCTGCTAAAGTTCATCTGCCTGCCCTGCAGATGAGCAAATGGAAATGAATGAGCAAGTGGCACACAGGCGTGGAAACCCCGGAAGCCCCTGCCCAGGCACAGTTCACTGCTGTGATGCGTTGGGGGCCCGGTGCTGGTGAAGGGATATATTCAGGTGGTAACTGGCAGGTCAAGGGTAGAATCCTCACCTTCAGTGAGGGAGACGCAGGTTCGATTCCCGGCCATTGCACCTCATGTGTAGCTACTACCAGTCTGTCAGTGGGGGCTTGCGTGTTGCTATGATGCAGAACAGGCTTCAGCAGAGCTTCCAGACTGAGACTTGGAAGAAAAGCCTATCGATCTATGTCTGAAAATCAGCCACTAAAAAGCCTACAGATCACAAAGATCTGATCCACAACAGATCACGTAGACGACACAGAACCGGGCACCATTTTATTCCATTGTGCACGGGGCCACCAAGAAGGAGGAGCTGACTGGACAGCAGCCAGTAACAACAAAGACATCTGCCATGGTTTGGGTGTAGAATTAAATATGTCCTTGACCATACGTTCCACAAAGACAGCACCTTGCCTCCTACCTTCCGTTACCTGAAACGGGAGAGATGTGTAGGATTTACCTGTGGAAACCATAAAACCAGGCTGGGGATACAAATTCACTCGGTTCCTACAGAGAGGGATTTGTGTGGATATGGAGCTAGAGCACCCAACACCACAGCTTTAGGGGTGCAGGTCGAATAGCACTCATCACGTGGTTTGGGAACAAAATGACTTGTATGTGTGTATGTGTATGTGCCTGTGTGTCCTATGTATATGTATGAGCGTGCGAACGTGTGTATGTGTGAGTGTGTGCCTGTGTGTGCATGAGTATATGTGTGTGTGCACGTGTGTATGTGTGTGTGCCTGTGTGTGTGTGTGAGTGAGCACGCGTGTAAGTATGTGTGTGTGTGCACATGGGTACATGAGTGTGCATGTGTGACTGTGTATGTGTGCCTGTGTGAGAGTGCAGGTACATGTATGCATGTACACACGTGTGCGTGTGCGTGTATGCACAAATGTGTGCATGTATATGAGTGGGCGTGTGTGCCTGTGTGCCCACGTGTGAGTGGGTACATGTGTGTGCAGGTGTGCAGGTGTGAGTGTGTGTATGTGCACATGTGTGCTATGTGGGAGTGAATGCATGTGTGTGGGTATATGAGCGTGAATGTGTGTGAGTGTGTACAAGTGTGCACATGTCTGAGTATGCATGTAAGTATATGCCTGTGTGCATGTGTGTGTGTGTGTGTGTGTGTGTGTGGTGGGAGTGACTGGTGGTGGGAGTGGAGAATTCCTTTCACGGCACGCACCAGGGTGCCCCTCATTAGGCACACCTGAGCAGGAGGGCTGCAGGATGGAACAGACAGCTAGACAGATGGCTCCGTGGATAGCGGGATGTGGAGGCATGTCCTGACTCCCAGCACGGCAGCTCTGGGAAAAACAGAAGCTCCCTTGGAGAGCTGCCCCCGCTGGCCTTCCTTCAAAGAACGACCTTTTCCCCAAGGGAAGCACTGGATGGAGGGAGGGAGGGATGCTGTGGAAAAGGTGGAGGTGAGAAGAAGGGCGGGGAGCTACTGGGGCGAACTTTCTAGGTCTTGGTAACAGTAACTACGCAGTGCTGAAGTGTATCACACGCGGCCAGACTTGCTGACTTTGTAAACCTGGGTCTTCTCCGAGGAAGCTTGCGAGGTCAGGTTTCTGCCTGTCTCCCACGCTGAAGGCATCATCTCAGCTCTCTCGGGGTTTCTAGAACCCGGTGACACTGAAGGCAATGCAGGCACAGCTGGCACCACAGAGACTCCACCGTCTGGCCTCCCTCCCCAGGGGTGCGAGGGCAGATGGACGCGGCTTTGGAAGGAATAGCAGGCACACACCTGGACTGTACAAGGCACCTTGGCACACATTTTTTCACCCATCCTCACAACCCTGGAGGCAGATGCCACTATCACTATTTTACAAAGGAGGCACCTGGAATTTGGAGAGGGGCTGTGACAGTGACAGAGCGAGAATTCAGAGCCAGGACTCCGACACCTCTCTGAGCCTCCCGCCCTGAATCCTCGCATCTGTGAGCTGGCAGAGAGGGACGGTGCTCTCCACAGCACGGTGCAGGACCAGGACTGGGTTTTGCTCGTTCTGTGACCAATGCAGACGACCTCAGGGGCTGGGGGCTCACAGTGAAAAGGCAGACAGAAGTCTCTCCCTCCTCGTGGAACTTCTGCTTACCAGAGGAACAGACAGACACGTCCCCAGATAAACAGCAGAGAGTCTAAGACAAGGACAGGTGAAGACAGGGCACAGGTAGTTCTCAGCTTTGAACTTCGCGTTTGCAGGTTGTACCCTTGCAGCCTGCAGGAAACCCAGCGTCGACTCGAAGGCACTCCTGGGCCTCACCCCTCCAGAGGTTCCTGACCTGGAACGCCGTTTTGAGGGAAGGCAGACAGCCACACCCTCAAAGGCAGAGCGCTGGGAATTCAGGGACGTTTCCAGTTCAAGGTCATGCGTTCGAGACACCAATGACTGGCTTGGAGAGCCGAGGAGCGTTCCCAACCTTGGTGAGGATGCTGGCAGCATTCACAGGCAGGCTCCTGAAGTCTCCCAGTCCCCCACCCGCCAGCCAGCGTCTGAGCAGGAAAGACGGGGACCCCATACTCCAGGAGGGCCCCACCCCTCACCCTCCCTTCTCTGGGGACCCCGCTCACCCAAGAAGCTGTGAAAGGAAGCCATTTGTTCATTGTAGCTGTTGTGTTTAACGTCGTCCAAGTCCACAGCTAGACCCTGAAGGTAGCCCTGTGAATAGGTGGGCTCAGGACTTAGAGTTTGGTGCCCAAGGCAGGGGCAGCAGATGCCGTTAGTGTGGGTGGCCCACCTGCATCCCCTCGGAGAGTTCCCGTTTGCAGCCACTGCTCTGGCATCCCTTTGTCTGGGGCTTTCCTTGGCCCCCCACCCCAAGCACAGGGCAGGGTGAAAATGCCTGTGAGTTAGTGCAGAGAGTGACCTTGAACCAATGACCTGTGCCCATTTCCTCATCCCTCAGAAGGACGTTTCCAGATGGGTTCTGAACACTCTTTCAGAAGGTGCCCAGAGGGACTGAATCCCATTTAAACCAAAACAAAACCAAGCCCACTGCCACCGAATCTATTCTGACTCATGGCAACCCCATGTGCATCAGAGTAGGACTGCTCCATAGGGTTCTCTTTGCTGTTAACTTTATGGAGGCAGATCACCAGACCTTTCTTCCGAGATGTCACTGGGTGGGTTTGAACCGGCCACCTTTAGGTTAGCAGTCGAGCACAAATGATTTGTGACATCCACGGACCTCGGGTCCCCTTTGCCCATAACAAAATCCCCCTCATGAATCCAGGCATTATTGGCTTGTCTTTATCCCTTCTTAACCCTCACTCCCTCCTGGTGCATCTTGGGACCACCTCCCCAGCCAACTCCCCCCACCCAAGTCTGGTCTCAGGACCCTGTTTCAGAAAAACCCAAGCTGAGACATCAGACAAGCGCAAAGTCAGCAGTGTTATGACATTACGGTGAGATTAACGCATTACAGGCATACAAAGGGCCCTGACCTGGACGGACTGAGAGAGCTGAAAGGGCGTTTTTCTGTTTTATGTGATCCACTTTCCTTCTCTCGCCCAGAAAGGGAGGAGGAGGCTGGCCAGGGGCTGATTCACCACAGCCCCTGAGCTCCCTCCACCACCCCTCCGGCAGAGCCAGAGTAGGCCATGTCAGCCAAGCCCGGCTCTGCTCAGGGTAACTTGTGAGAAGCAAGGAGGGTTGCAAAGAGCCTCCTGACCTCCCAGGTTCAGTAGAAACCTCAGGCTTCTCGGGGAGAGCTTGACCAGCCTCCAAACTGTGAGCATCCTTAAATAGGATATTCTCCAAAGAATCGCCTCCTTAGAAGCCCAATGCCAGAGAAAATTCAACTTCCCAGCCTCAAACTTGCCAAACGCCCAAAGCATTAGCAACAACTGTTGCATTTATATCAATTGTGGACTATTTCGATCCAAGGGTGTCTAGTTATTCATCCCTCGCCTCTTAGCCATCACTTTATAGTCAGGATGACCAGGAATGTGCTCAGTTATTCAGCAAAAACTATAATAAAAACAGAGCAAAAGTCTCTGTGCTCTGTTTGCATTCTCGTTTTGGTTCTGGTGTTGGTGGGAGAATAGGGCAGTGAGAGGAAGTGGACACAACGCATTGGCTGTGTGTCTTGGGCAGGTTGCTTAACTACTCTGTGCCTCAGTTTCCTCATTTGTAAAGTAAAGATAATAATATAACCTATCAGTATTAAGGAGTCCTGGTGGCACAGCGGTTAAGAGCTCAGCTGCTAACAGAAATGTCGGTGGTTCCAATCCACCAACCATTCCTTGTAAACTCTACGGGGCAGTTCTGCTCTGTCCTGTAGGGTCACTAGCAGTCAGAATCGACTCAACGGCAACAGCTTTGGTTTGATTCAGGCCATAACAAAGTATCCCTGACCCTCCAGCTGAAACCAAGTGAAGGCTGGGCTCAAGAATGGAGACAGCGTAGGTCCCTGGACTGATGAGTAAGGGGTGTGTGCAATAATGCCGGTGCTCTGGGCAGCACCTCAGGGACTCAGCCTCCAGATTTCAGTGGCTTCTTTTCTTTAGCAAACAAGGCGTCCAACTCTTCCCTGTTAGAGGATCTGGTCAACACTGCCAGAGTATCGCACGGGTGTTGTCACCGTGCCGCAGGGAGGACTATGGAATTCAGATGCCATCAGACTAGTCACCTGTCAGGTCCTAAGAGCCAGTTAGAGCTTCTTCTAGGCCTCCATGACCACCTCCGTGCAGGGTCAGGCTGCTTTTATATGGCAGAGAGGTCAGGCTCCTGGTTCTGGGACAGCCAAGGCGGACGAGTTCACCAGTTCGACCTCATTCACCTATTGTATGCTGAATTCAGTTACCATGAAGATTTACTCAACCACCCAATCTGGTTAGAAAGAGAAAGTGAGGGCAAGGGAGGGAGAAGGACGAAGCTTAGCACCTGCCCCATACGGAGCCGTGAGCCAAGTGCTGTGGAGAAGAGATGAACCTGCCCTGGTTCCTGCCCTAGAAGTTCCTCCAACCCCATAAAACCCACAATTAGTGTGATGCAGACTGTGGTGTCCAGATGAAGCGAGTCAGGAAGGCTCTCTGGAGGAGGGAGCTGTGAGGGAGGCTTGCAGTTCAGGGAGATCACAGACAGACAGGAATGAAGTGGGGCTCACGCCGGTCAAGGGGAGAAGCAGAGAGTCACCAGAACCCAGAAGAAACCTCCCTGTGACTTCCTTATCTTAGTAGATACCACAAAGAAAACAATGTAAAAAAACAAATTGAGTTTTGCCTTAGACTCTTTCCCACATTCCAATTGCTGTCAAATTGATTCTGACTCTTGGCGGTCCCATGTGTCAGAGTAGAACTGCACTCCACAGGGTTTTCAGTGGCTGATTTTTCAGAAGTAGATTGCTAGGCTTTTTTTCCAAGGAGCCTCTGGGTGGACTCGAACCTTCATCCTTCCGGTTAACAGCTTAGGACATTAACCATTTGCTCCACCCAGGAACTTGCTACGTAAGACCTCTAAAAAATCAGTGAACCTTACATCAATATCGGTGAATTAAAACATTTACCTTGTTTATTGCTAATTTGATGCCATTTTAATACAAACCATAAAGCCACCGACCTAAACTATGCCGATTATTAAAAGCGCCGTGCCATCTCCTTGACATCTTTAGCCAATTTCATTTTGGGTAATTACACTAGTCCAGGTTAAAATGTTTCTTCTCTATACTTGAGCAGTGCTTTGCATTTTATTAAAGCACTATCTCACACATGCCCAGTTTGATTTACTGCCCATGGTAGCGGCGTGTTAAGGAATTTGAAAGAGAGAGAGGTTAAGTGACTGATCAGAACAACTCCAAGTTCCCTGTGTCCTGTCCTGCACGAGCTGCCCCCGTCCTATCTGGTCTTTTTCCATTACTGGTCTCCAGGGATCTGACAGACTCCTTTTCCTGGGGAAAGCCATTTCTGTGGATGTGTAAGAACCAGCAAGCAGGGTCCCTGCCCTTGAAACATCAACAATCCTGTGGGAGAGACAAGATGCAAACATGTGACTATTTAAATACCCATAAAGAGTTTAATAACAATTCAGCCACATACTAGCTGGTACAAGTCAGCACTGGCACCACTGTCAAGAGAGCTATTTCTGCAATAATTTCTACAGATGTTTTGGGTGGGTGGTTGCTCGAGGCTGGATAGGGGGTAGACTTTGGACTGGCGCCCACCTTTGTTGAGGTGAAAAGGAGAGGAACATGTTTCAGGTGAGTGGAAGGCCAGGGCATGGGTGAACTTGGGACAGCGGGGGAAGAGGTGAGGCCCAGTGAGTCACACAGAGTGGGGTGGAGAGGTGAGTAGAGACACGTGGAGGGTCGCCATGGGGACAATGGAGGTAGACCTCAGAACCTCAGAATCTCAGAAGGGGCTTCATTGGTAGGCTTACCTACCTTCAAGAATCCCTGATCATTTGCAAGCAAGTCCCCAGGGTGGTGCCAAGTGGTGTCCTAGAATGATTCATCCAACAGAAAGGTGATGGAGCCCCGTGTAGGAGGGGAAGGAGTGAGATTCAGGGGTCAGGTTTTCAAGGGTTGAGTCACAGTGCAGCCTGGGCTGGAGTGGGCAGCTGTGTGAAGGCGGGGGAGTTGATGAACAGATAGGGCAATGAAGTCCTCCACATGACAGGTGACCACGGACTGTACACAGGTGAGGCAGGGCAGAGGCCAAGGTGGCCAGGGTCCATCTGAAGGCCCCAGGTAGGAACCCTGGGGGAAATCAACCAGGAGCAGTGGAGTCAGATGGGGCAGAGTTTGGGTGGATGGTAAGAGGTTTAGAGATTTAGAGAAGAGGTGAGGGGATACGTGGTGCCGCTCCCCAGAGTCCACGCCTGAGGTACAGGCGGAGCAGTGAACAGGTGAGCTCCCGGGGAGTGATGCGGGAGCAGGGAAAGCCAATATGGACCCCAGGGAAGAGGTGAGAGGCGAGCGGGGCAGAGCTCCACACAAACCCCTGGGGGTAACAGTGTCAAGGTGTGGGGGAGGAAGAACAGGTGGTAAAAAGAGCTGGGGAGGAGGGACATGGTCTTACAACTCAGAACCGGGCAACACTGCCAAAGGGAAGGTTCAAGGCAGCACCAGGTGCCAGAAGTTCAGTCCTTTTTAACACCGAGTAGTAATCTGTGGCATGGATGTACCACAGTTTATCTACTCACCCCTTTAAGGACATTTGGGTTTTTTCCAATTTTTTACTATTATGAATAAGGCTGCTGTGAATATCCCTATACAGTTTTTGTGTGCACAGAAGTTGTCATTTCGCTAAGATAAACCCCTAACAGTGCAATTTCTGTGTGGTTTGCGGTTTTCATGGTTACTTTTATAATACAATTCTAAGCTATTTTCCAGTGTGTCAATACCATTCACATTCCCGCCAGCAGCGCATGAGTGATCCGGCTTCTCCGCATCTTCACCAGAACATGGTGTGGTTACTGATTTTTTTTTCCAGCTATTCTGATGCTCATGGTGACCCCATGTTGCCCAGTGTCTTAGTTACCTAGCGCTGCTATAACAGAAATACCACAAGTGAATGGCTTTAACAAACAGAAATTTATTCTTTCACAGTTTAGGAGGTTAGAGGTCCAAATTCAGGGCACCAGCTCCAGGGGAAGTCTTTCTCTCTCTCTGTCGGCTCTGGGGGAAGGTCTTTGTCATCTGTCTTCCCTTGGGTGGGTCTAGGAGTTTCTCAGCCCAGGGATCCCGGGTCCAAAGGACATGCCCTACTCCTGACTCTTCTTTCTAGGTGGTACGAGCTCCCTCTCCTCTCTGCTCAGTTCTCTCTTTTATATCTCAAAAGAGATTGACTCACGATACAACCTAATCCTATAAATTGAATCCTGCCTAATTAACATAACTACCTCTAGTCCTGCCTTATTAACATCATAGAGGTTAGATTTGCAACACATAGGATAATTACATCAAATCACAAAATGGAGGACAACCGCACAACTCTGGGAATCATGGCCTATAGCCAAGCTGACACACATTTTGGGGGGACACAATTCAATCCATAACACCTGGTAATATCTCAACATGTTTTAAGTTGTATTTCTCTAATGACTAATGATGTTGAGCACTTTATCATGTGCTTATCTGCTGTATTTAGTGTCATGTATTGGTCTGTTTTCTAATTGGATTTTTTTTTTTTAACTGTTGAGTTTTGTCAGTTCTTTATAAATTCCAGCTACAAGTCCTTTGTTGGCTATGTGGTTTGCATATATTTTTTCCATCTCTGTAGCTTGCCTTTTTATTCTCTTCACAGACCAAAAGTTTTTAATTTAGATAAGGTCCAATTTTATGTTTTTGCTTCTGGTGTCAAGTCTAAGTACTCTTAGTCCTAGGTTCCAAAGCTTTTCTTCTGTTTTTTCCTAAGAACTTTATAGTTTTACATTTTACATTTAAGGCCATGATCCATTTTGAGTGGATTTTTGCATAGGTATGAGGTAAAGGTTGTGGTTCATATTTTTGCTTAAGGATGTGCAATTTCTCCATCGCCATTTGTACAAAAGGCTGTCTCCTTCTTCTGTTGAATTGTTTTTCACCTTTGTCAAAACTAAATTGTGACCTTTTAAATTAGAAACTCAATTTATTTCATGGTATAGGACTAAGTAGATTCTGTATTTCATCTTGGTTGAGATTTGATAATTTGTGGATTTGGGGATATTGGTCCATTTCTTGTAAGTTGTCAGATTATTTTAACATAAAGTTGTTTGTATTATTTCCTTCTTATTCTTGTAATGGTTAAAGGATTTGTACTGAAGTTTCCTGTTTCCTTCCTGATATTGGTGATTTACGTCTTCTCTCTTTTTATTTTTATCAGTTTTGCTAGAGGTTTACAAATTTTATTGATTTTTTCAAAGAACAAACCTTTTGTTTCATTAATTTTCTCAATTGCTTTCCTGTTTTCAGTTTCATTGGTTTATGTTATTTACCCTGGTGACACAACGGTAAAGTGCTTGGCTGTTAACTGAAAGGTTGGCAGTGCGAACCTACCCAGTGGCTCTTTGGAAGAAAGACCTAGTGATCTGCTACCATAAAGATTGTTGTTGTTACATGCCACCGAGTCAGTTCTGACTCATAGTGGTCCTATGTACCACAGAACAAAATACTGCCTGGTCCTGCACCCTCCTCACAATTGCTCCTATGTCTGAGCCCATTGTTGCAGCCACTGCGTCAATCCATCTCGTTGAGTGCCTTCCTCTTTTTCCCTGACACTCTACCTTACCAAGAATGATGTCCTTCTCCAGGGACTAATCCCTCCTGACAACATGTCCAAAGTATGTGAGACAAAGTTTCACCATCCTTACTTCTAATGAGCATTTTGGCTGTACTTCTTCCAAGACAGATTTGTTGGTTCTTCTGGCAGTCCATGGTATATTCGATATTCTTCACCAATATCATAATTCAAAGGCATCAATTTTTCTTCAGTCTTCCTTATTCATTGTCCAGCTTTCTCATGCATATGTCTTTGCTTTTCAACAGCTTAAAGAGGTCTTTTGCGGGAGATTTGCCCAATGCAATATGTCATTTGATTTCTTTATTGCTGCTTCCGTGAGCATTGATTGTGGATCCAAGTAAAAGGAAATCCTTGACAACGTTAGTATTTTCTCCACTTTTCATGATGTTGCCTATTGGTCCAGTTGTGAGGATTGTTGTTTCCTTTATGTTGAGGTGTAATCCATACTGAAGGCTGTGGTCTTTGATCTTCATCAGTAAGTGCTTCAAGTCTTCTTCACTTTCAGGAAGCAAGGTTGTATTATCTGCATATCACAGGTTGTTAATGAGTCTTTCTCCAATCTTGATGCCCTGTTCTTATATAGCCCAGTTTCTCAGATTATTTGCTCAACATACAGATTGAATAAGTATGATGAAAGGATATAACCCTGATGCATACACCTCCTGACTTTAAACCACGCTGTATGCCCTTGTGTTTAAACGAGTGCCTCTTCGTCTATGTACAGGTTCTTCATGAGCACAATTAAGTGTTATGGAATTGCCATTTTTCACAAAGTTATCCATAATTTGTTATGATTCACAGAGTTGAATGCCTTTGCATAGTCAATAAACACAGGTAAACATCTTTCTGGTAGCCTCTGCTTTCAGCCAAGATCCATCTGACATCAGGGATGATAAACCTCATTCCGAGTCTTCTGAATCCAGCTCGAATTTATGGCAGAACCCTGTTGATGTACTGCTGCAACCGTTTTTGAATTATCTTCAGCAAAATTTTATTTGCTGGTGATATTAATGAAATTGTTTGATAATTTCCACATTCTGTTGAATCACCTTTCTTTGGAGTAGGCACAAATATGAATCTCTTCCAGTCAATTGGCCAGATAGCTGTCTTCCAAATTTGTTGGCATAGACGAGTGAGCATCTCCAGCACTACATCCATTTGTTGAAACATCTCAATTGGTATTCTGTCAATTCTGGAGCCTTGTTTTTCACCAACACCTTCAGTGCAGCTTGGACTTCTTCCTTCAATACCGTTGGTTCTCAATCATATGCTACCTCCTGAAATGGTTCTTTTTTGTACAGTGACTCTGTATATTCCTTCCATTTTCTTTGATGCTTCCTGTGTTGTTCAATTTTTTGCCCACAGAATTCTTCAGTATTGCATCTTGAGGCTTGACTATCTTCTTCAGTTCTTTCAGCTTGAAAAATGTTACGAGTATTCTTCCCTTCGGGTTTTCTAACACCAGGTCTTTGCACATTTCATTATAATGCTTTACTTTGGCTTCTCAAGTCACCCTTTGGAATCTTTTTACATCCTCATTTCTTCCATTCACTTTAGCCACCCTACCTTCAAGAGCAAGTTTCAGAGTTTCTTCTGACATCCATTTTGGTCTTTTCTCTTTCCTGTCTTTTTAATGACCTTTTGTTTTCTTCATATATAATATCCTTTATATCATTCCAAAGCTCATCTAGTCTTCAGTCAGTAGTGTTTAGTACATCCAATCTATTCCTGAGATGGTCTCTAAATTCAGGTGGGATATAATCAGGTCATACTTCGGCTCTCATGGACTTGTTATAATTTTCTTCAACTTCAACTTGAATTTGCATACGAGCAATTGATGGTCTATTCTGCAATCGGCCCCTTGCCCTGTTCTGACTGATGATATTGAGCTTCTCCATCATCCCTTTCCACAGATGTAGTTGATTTAATTCCTGTGTACTCTATCCAGTGAGATCCACATGTATAGTCGCCATTTATGTTGTTGAAAAAAGGTATTTGCAATGAAAAAGGCATTGGTCTTGAAAAATTCTATCATGCGATCTCTGGCATCTTTTCTATCACCAAGGCCATTATTTTCCAACTACTGATCCTTCTTTGTTTCCAACTTTCACATTCCGATCACCAGTAATTACTGATGCATATTGATTTCATGCCTAATCAATTTCAGACTGCAGAAGTTGGTAAAAATCTTCAATTTCTTCATCCTTGGCCTTAGTGGTTGGTGTGTAAGTTTGAATAATAGTCATATTAACTGGTCTTCCTTATAAGAGTATGGATATTATCCTGTCACTGACAACGTTGTACTTCAGGATAGATCTTGAAATGTTCTTTTTGATGATGAATGCAATGCCATTCCTCTTCAATTTGTCATTTCCAGCATGGTAGACTACATGATTGTCAGATTCAAAATGGCCAATACCAGTCCATTTCAGCTTACTAATGCCTAGGTTATCTATCTTCAAGAATTCCATTTCATTTTTTGACAACTTCCAATTTTCCTAGATTTATACTTCGTACATTCCCATTTTCATTAGTAACTTATGTTTGTAGCTGCAAACATCTGTAAAGATTACAGCCTAAAAAACCCTATGGGGCAGTTCTACTCTGTCATATGGGATTGCTATAATCAGAATCGACTCAGTGGCACCTAATAACATGCATATGCCCCGTGGCCAGATGAGGAAACTGTGGGCAGGTTAGTGTCCTGACCCTGGCCTACCAGGAAAGTGTGCAGAATTTCCCTAACCCAAGAATACTGAATATACCGTGTGCTGGTGGAAGAACAAACAAACCAGTCTTAGAAGAAATACGACCAGAACTCTCCTTAGAAGCAAAGGTGGTGAGACTTCATCTTGCTTACTTTGGACATGTCATCTGGAAAGACCAGTTGCTAGAAAGGGACATCATATTTGGTAAAGGAGAGAGTCAGTGAAAAGAAAGGAAACCCCCAGTGAGATAGACTGACACAATACTCACAACAATGGACTCAAATATATCAACAATCTTGAGGAGGCGCAGGACTGGGCAACATTTCATTCTGTTATACATGGGGTCACCAGGAGTTGGAAGTGACTTGACAACAACTAACAATAATAAACAAGTCAAGAAGTTGGCCAAGAATTTATGGAGGGAAAGAACAACGAGGAAGTCATGGGGAGTATAAAGATAATCTTGACCACGATATTTCAGTAGTTCAGAGGAGGAGATGGGGAACGAGGGATGAGGACAGGAGAAGCTCAGGGCAGAAGGCTAGGAGTCAGTGTCAGGCTGTGGGACCAAGAGATCAGGCCAAGCTGTCCTTTAGAAAATTCCAAAACATTCTGCATTCCATCTCCTCATTGCATTTCCAGTTATTCAGGTGATTTTTTTAAAACAATACAGTAGTTAAGAGCTCTGCTGCTAACCAAAAGTTCAGCAGTTTGAATCCACCAGCTGCTCCTTGGAAATCATATGTCCTATAGGGCCGCTAGGAGTCAGAATTGACTTGATCAGCAATGGGTACACGGGTATCATTTTTATTTTTGCTAACCTTATTCTGGCTAGGGTTTGAAATGTTTGTTTTACTCTGCTTGTGTTGAGCAAGGGCGATGAGAGAGCTTCCTCTTCTTCCTTTCTAATTGACTCTTCACTGGAGGGTAATTAACCTCAAAAATGTTTACTGCAGAGGAACTACAACATCTCTTGATATAGTAATTTGAAGGATGGGCATACGTTAGATTAAAAATCTTTCTATGTTTGCTACTACCCACTCTAAACATGGGGAGCCCCTATATGGAGGATCTCAGATTTGGTATAATTAACTTTCAAGGGCTTGAACCTGTCTGAATGTGTAATTTCTTTCTAGGACATTTGGGAGCTATTATGTAGCCCATGATATCATTAGCATAATTATTGTCAGCGTTTCACGTTGCAGTCCCTTCTTCTTATAGCTGAACTTGAATACATAATCATTTCTCCTGCTTATAGGTCTCGTTGCATCACTCTGTCCCTCAAAGCCAGCAATGCTGTCCTATTTCTTGCAGAATAGAGCCCCCAGTGGTCTTCTGTTCTCCCTCTGCCCAGCCCTATGCTCCAACCAGACTACTGAGAATCACAAGTGCCTTTCTTCAGCCTAGAACACTCCTCCTTTCCATTCTCCACTTCATGATGCACTTCAAGGCTGAGTCCAAATGCTCCTTCCTCTAGAAAGCCCTCCAGGGTTCCCCCACTGGGGTTCACACAGGAGAGACAGGGCAGGCCTTTCCCCGCTGCAGCCCTGGAGTCATCAGGGGAACAGCAGGGTAATGGAAATTGGAGCTCTGAGAGGTGATTTGTTGAAAATCGCGGTTCACGCTCTGAAGGTCTGGCTGGTTCATCCTTCAAGCAAGGAAACGGGCTCTATTGTCATCGAAGGGCTGCGCCCAACTCCTACGTCCCCCTCTGGTTGTGATCGGTTCTCAGAGAGTATCCCCCGACTTCCTCACACAAGGATTTACTCAAATTATTCATCTGGTTCACAGTTTTAGGGATTCCTCACTAGCAAAAAAAAAAAAAGGTCTTTGGGAGTGTTAGGTTGATAATGTTTATAAAGTAAACTATGTTTGCAGATCAGAAATCCAAGGTCATAGAGGTGCTGGATCTTGGCCAAGATCACGAAACACATTGGTTAGAATCAGAGCTAGAACCTGGGACCCTCAGTCCTGGCTCCTTTCGTGTGCTGGGCTGGGTTTGCAACTGTTGCAAGGTGGAGGGTCTAGAAAGGGGGACTGGGCACAGAGCTATTGTTTTAAAGAAGGTGGGGGTTCCTCCTTTATGCTGATGAGGACAATGGGCAAGGGCTCACACACCTCCTCTTCATGGTGCCCACACAGATGGGCACAGAGAGGTGCCATGACCCATCACCATCTCCTGCTTATATCCCAGGCCACTTCCAGTGGCTTGGCCAGCCCTTCAGGCAGATCAGCAACTCCTCATCTAACTTTCCCACCCTCCCTCAGCGTGGAGAACGTTTCTGTTTCCTTTGAGTTAAGCACATTCTAGCAACATGCCTTTTCCCACCAGACATCCAGCAAGTTTTTCCCAAGGCTCGACACTGTTTAGACAGTGGCTTTGAACCATACCATTTGCAGTCAGATGGTGAGCTGTTTGTTTCTTTGTTTAATGTCCTTAATTTCTGGCTCTACTTCTTTTGTCTTTGTGTTATACCTTGTAATCATTTTCATTATAGCTCTTGCATCAACTTTTCATACAAGCTTGTCTCTAACATTTACAGGCAATGCAGTTACTTCCATTGCTCAAGAAAACGTAATTGCCTCATCTGGCTGCCGGTGGCTCCTCTGGTTAGTTTTCTGGGCATTTAGGTTCCAGGAAGTAGGGTGTGGGACCCCCAGGAACAACAATAACACACACACAAAAAAAAACAGAGCTGTGTTCTGTAAGGTCCTCACCCACTTGGCTTGCTGACAACAACTCCAAAGAAAGAGGGGATGGATCTGGGGCAGAAAGATTAGGAAGCAAGAGCCAAAAGGGTAAGTGTCGCTAACACCCTCTCCTCTGAGTATTTAAGTTAACCAACTGTCTCAGTCTTCTGGTGCTGCTATAACACAAATACCACAAGTGGTGGATTTAAAGACCAGAAATTTGTTTCCTCACAGTTCTGGAGGCTCAAATTCCAAATCAGGGTCCGGTCTCAGCCATGTCTATTCCTTCCTCCTCGATAGTCCCAGTCATTCCTTGGCTCCTTGGTTTGTAGACAATCTTCACATGGCATTTGTCATCCCCTCTGTGTGTGTATCTGTGACTAGTCTCCTCTTTTTTATAGCTCAGAAGTGATTAGGTTTAGGATCCACCATACACTTCTATGACCTCAACTTATTCAGTGATTACATCACATTAGATTATATTATGGGAGGTAATCTGCTCTCCCCAAGGCCTGATGATTTAATCTTTTCATTAAATCATAACAGCATATATCCAGGATTTTAACACATGTTTGGAGGGGACACAATTCAATCTATAGCACTTTGTTGATAGTGTCTTTTTTGCACAATAGTTCTTCATTTTAATGAAGTCCAATTTATCTATTTTTTTTCTTTCGTTGCTTGTGCTTTTGATGTCATATATAAGAATCCGTTGCCAAATCTGAGGTCATAAAGACTCACACCCATGTTTTCTGCAAAGAGTTTGATGGTTTTAGCTCTTATGTTTAGGTCGTTGATCCATTTTTAGTTAATTTTTGTATATGGTGTGAGGTAGGGGTTCAACTTCATTCTTTGGCTTGTGGATATCCAGGCGTCCCAGAAACATTTGATGAAGAGACTTGCTACCCAGTTTTCATTGCCACCCTGATGCACTGGTTTCCAGACTTCTCTCCTCCAGGACTGAGAGGCCACATCATTTTCATATCCAAAACACTTCCCTGGAGCAGTAGCTCTGACTTCATGCTTTCCCTTCCTACTCTGGAAAGTGTATTGGGGTACAGGAAACTGAGAAAGGTGTTATTATAGGGATAAAGACTGGTTTATTTTTCAACAAAACATATTATTCACAAATCTAGTACTTTAGATATTCTTAGGTAGATGGATAGATAGATAGATGATAGATAGATAGTTACATAGATAGACAGATAGCTGCCATCAAGTCAACTCCAACTCATGGTGCCCTCATGTACAAAAGAATGAAACACTTTCTGGTCCTGCATCATTCTCACAATTGCTGGCATGTTCTAGTCCATTGCTGCAGCTACTGTGCCACCCATCTCACCAGGGTCTCCCTCACTCTCTGTGGCCCTGTACTTCACCAAACATGATGTCCTCCTCTAGCAATTGATCCCTCCTGATGATGTGTCCAAAGCAAGCAAGTCAGACAGTGCTCTGTTGTGATCCATTAGTTTTCCACTGGTTGATATTCGGAAATAGATCACCTGTCATTTCTTCCCAGTTTGTCTTAGACTGGAAGCCCTGCTGAAACCTGCCCACCATGGGAGACCCTGCTAAGATTTGAAATACCAGTGGCATAGCTTCCAGCATCACAGCAACACACAAGCCACCACAGTAGAACAAACTGACAGACAGGTGGTGGTTAGATAGTCTTAGCAATAAATTATTTACAACATGTTGCAAAATTGATTTTGACCAACGGAGGTCCTGACCCTGGAGTTGTCAGCCTCTGCTAATGGGCTCTCAGGAAGGCGTGGCCTGGGGGAAGTTGGGATATGATAGACAATGAAGACATGGGCTATTAGCTGAGAACCTCCCTGCATGGCCCAGCAGCAGGCCAAGTCTCCCACCAAAGCCTCTGCCCTGGTTGGACAGTAAACCGTTAACACTCAGAGATTAATAAGGAAACCATAAAAGGTGAATGGCTTTTCTCCAGAGGTCAAGCAAAAAAACATCAGGCAACCATGTAGAGATGTAAGGAATGGATTCCTGACTGTGTCACGGGTATCTTTTGCAACTTGATATATCCTAAACTTTGCAATATGGATCATTGTTGTGTTAATAGGAGAATTACAATTCTCTTACTCTCTATAACAGGTCTCATTAAATCTAAGCAAAGATTTGGTACTTACGAGCTCTGCATTACAAATCTAATTAAGACTCCATAAAATGAAATAATTCAAGTCTGCATTCAACCATTCCATTATCTCACACGGTATATGATTGCTGCTTTATTAAACAACAACAAAGAAAAACAAGTTCCAAATGGATCTGTCCGTTTGTTGGGGAGTTGGCAAAACAGTATAAAACTCAATCATTCACAACAATGGCTGTGTCTTCAGAAGAGGTTCAGCTGCAGCATGCACAATGCTCGCCAAACAGCTTCTACGCGTGGGCGCATGGAACCTCAGAAACAGAAAAAGTAAAGAGTGGTTCTCTCCAGTGACTCTTCAGCAACTCCCTCCTTTTGGTCTGGGGTTCTAGAGGTCAGAGACGGGTTGGGTGGGTTGGTGGGTGAGATCATTCCAGGGCTAAAATGTCTCAACAAGTGTCTGGAGTAGGGACCCCTCTCCTCAGAGGGCAGAGGGACTGTGGAGGATTGACAACAGCTTGGGAGGATAATACAAGGGTATCAGAAATGAAATGACTTAATCAAATCATGATCTTGAAAATTAAGCTTAGGGGAAGGAAGGCATGGGGCTTCAGGGTGTCTGGAAAGTAATGGAAAGATGCTCTGCCTTAGGTCAAGTTTACGAGTTCATTTCCCTTCACAGAGATGCTGCAATCACTCCCTGGTGAAGCCCCACTTTCCCAGGTGTCCAGAGATGTGTCTTATTCTCCTTTGCATCCCCAGCACCAGACAAGCAGGCAGAGTTACTAGAAATTAATGGATACTCCCTATGTTTACAAAACAAAGCATTTGAAACCACAAATTAAGTTTACAAAAAGTCTTCACCATATAAAATTTACCCACCCACTGGCTCCCTCCAAAACCCAGGCAGAAATGATCTCCCATGCTCTCTGTACAGCTTCATAGAGAAGTGTGATCTCAATGCCACTTTTCAGAGCTATGTTTCCTTGCACAGAGAGAAGTATACCAGTAGCCTGAGCCCGCAAGCATCCGTAAGCTCATCTCTGCTTCAAGCATCTGACCCTTCTTGGGTCAAAGCAATAAATGATTTGCAAAGTGGATTTCTCCCCTTGGTGGGGCTCTATCCTATCTAAGTGTGGGTAGTTACACAAGTCCTCTTCACGGAGAAAGTTTTGATAGATTTTCTTTTACTATAAATATATAAAACCAGAAGTACCAATTCCTCTCCAAGTTTAACTTAGAGCAAAGAGAAAGCATAGTAAATGTTGGTGCCTTCAAAATGTTTGCCTCTAGAACTAAAGCATCTACATCTGTCTTCATTGCCCCCTAAGGAAGATGGAGGAGTTATCAATTAGAATGGCTTTTTACAAACAAAATTTTGCACTCAGGAGTGTTATGGATTGACTTGTGTCCCTCCCCTCCCCCCAAAAAAAGATATGGTGGGTTCTAAACCCTGGTACCTGTGAATGTGACCTTGTTTGGAAATAGTTATTGCAGATGATATCAGTGAACATGAAGTTATCCTGGAGCAGTGGGGGTCCTAATCTCCTCGGAGTGGTGTCTTATGAAAGAGGAGGGGACACTGAGAGAGACAGAAGGAAGGTGGTCATGTGACAGTGGAGGCAGACACAGTTAGTTATAAGCCAAGGAATGTCAAGGATCATTGGGAGCTTGGAGGAGGCATGTAACAACTTCTCTCTGAGTCCTCAGAAGGAATCCACATGGCCAATACCCTAATTTGGACTTCTAGCCTCCAGAATTGTGACACAATAAATTTTTGTTCTTTAAAGCCACTCATTTTGCTCATGAGGAGCATTGTCCGAGAATCGAACCCGGGTGTCCTGTGTGGAAAACAAGAATTCTACCACTGAATCACCAAAGCCCTCACTCCAGAAAAAGAGCACAAGCTAAATGGAGAAACTCTGCAGAGCAAAGGAAAATATTTTTTTTTTAATTTTTGAGTGAAGCAAGTGTTATCTTAAAGAATAATGTGCTGTTTGGTCTCTCAACTTTATTGTTGGAACTCTACTCGGTTGCGAATAACTTTTCTCAGCAGTGTGTCTAGGTGCTGACATGGCTGATTACGAGCTTACTAAGAGCTGAGTGTCTTGCATTCACTGAGTCTAACTTCTTGGTTCTTGGGCCAGTCTGCTTCAGTTCTTCAGTTTCGCTTCGTAAGTGCGGCCTTTCTTTTCTGGCCTTTCTGGAGCATCTGCTTCTTGAGCCACCTGAGGTAAACGTCTTTTCTTACCCAGTTTTCTATCAGTGTTTTATGGTGGCAGCGTATGATCCCTCCTCTCTCTCTCCTCTCCTCTCTCTCTCTCTCCTCTTTCTCTCAGCTGTTTTAAACTAGCCTCCCCTCAGGCTGTACCACAGGAAAAGACAAAGCAGGATTCAGTGTGAAGAAACTCTCTGTAAAATTGTGGTTTTTAACAGTTCTGCTATTTTTTAAATGTGTTAAAATTTTCATGAGAGAAAAGGGGTAGAGCCCTTTTAAGAAGCCAAGTTTGAAAAAAAACAGACAGAGAGGAGCTGCAGAGATGTGTGATGAGTCATCCTCACTGTGATCCATGGAACAGCGTTCACAGATGCGATTTTCAGAGGAGTGGAAAGTGGTCACCCACGGAAACTCGCCCAATTGGAGGTTGGAGGAGACGTGCGCACTGGGAAAAAGGAACAGTGTAGTGTTTTTTTCTCTACATCTGTTCTGTTCTGACCTAAGAGTAGAAATAGCATTGCTAAACAGAAGCTCGTCTGAAAGACAAGTAGAGGAACCCCATGTCTTGCAGATTTATGGGTGCCATGGCGCCATGCTGGGGTCACCAGGGGAACTCGTACACACTGGAGGGTTCCTGACATTTCTAGCATAAAATTCTGGGTTAGTTGAAGACTGTTTCCTCATAATTCGGGAAGTAAATTGAGTTGTAATGTAAGAGGAACAACTCAATAATTTTAAAAATCACTTTTCTATGTGCCAAGCAATGTGTATGATTTATAAGTAACCCATATATATGTATATATATATACAGTTATTATTGTTGGTGTTGGCTATTTCGTTCTGTTGTACACAGAGTCATTATTAGTGAGAACCGACTCAACAGCACCTAACAACAACATTGTTAGTTGCCATTGAGTCGGCTTCAACTCCCAGTGAGCTTAGGGATAACAGAATGAATCACTGCCTGGCCCTGTGCTATCTTCATGATCACTGGTATGTTTGAGTCTATTGCTGCAGCCACTGTGTCATTCCATCTCATTGAGGGTTTCCCTCATTTTTGATGACCTTCTAGTTTACCAAACGTGATGTCCTTTTCTAGCGATTGGTCTCATCCTCATTACTAAGGAGCATTCTTGTTGTATATTATTTAATCTTCAAAATAATTCTTGAAATCCAAATGAATCCCCATTTTGAAGATGAAAAAAATGAAATTGGGTTAACTACCTGGCAATGCCACAGGGCCAGTGTGTGGTAGAGGCTGGACTCAAAGCCACGCTGCCTCCTTGAAGGCGCTTACAATGAGAGAGAGGCCTGATTGGTGCCATAGTGTTGTTTTCTTTAAATCTTGCTTCAGGTTTCTGTTTTTTTTTTTAATGTTACTGTGTAAATAGTGGAAACCCTGGTGGCGTAGTGGTTAAGTGCTACAGCTGCTAACCAAAAGGTTGGCAGTTTGAATCCAACAGGCTCCTCTTGGAAACTCTATGGGGCAGTTCTACTCTGTCCTATAGGGTCGCTATGAGTCAGAATCAACTTGACGGCAATGGGTTTGGTTTTTCTTTGGTATGTAAATAGTTACTTTATGTTTACTCTTTATTTAATAAAAGAATTTGCTGTTAAATCCTCAAATGAATATTAACCACCTGTGTGCCTTAGGCTGGATTCTTTAGAGAAGCAAAACCAATGAATCAAGTATATAGATATATAGAGAGAGAGATTTATCTCAAGAAAATAGCTCACGTGGTTGTAGAGGCTGACAAGTCCCAAGTCCACGGGTCGGGTGTCAGGCCTCAGGCTGGAGGCACCTACTGACTCACATAGCTGCAGTAGCTGATGAACCCAAGATCAGCAGGTCAGACAGCAGATTGCCGGCTCATGGGCTATGGAGGCTGATGAATCCCAAGATCGGCAGGTAATACAACAGGCCGCTGGCTCAAGTCCCATGAACCAGAGGTCAGATGATGACAAGCCAGATGCAGAGCAAGCAAGTGACCTTTGCCAGAATATCCATATATATATATATATATATCTCCTATAGGATATAGAGGATGCAGGCCACACCCCCGAGGAAACTCCCTTTACAACTGATTGGCTGATTACATTAGATCACATCATGGAGGATGACTACATCATTACATAAATTACATTATACCATTACATAACTGCCAGACCACTGAGAATCATGGCCCAGCCAAGTTGACATACAACCTTAACCATCACACTGTGGCTTGTTCACCACTGTACCCTAGCACACATCGTATGCCTTAAACGTAGTAGGAAATCACTAAAAGTTGATTAGATTAATTAACCTATTGGCCAATCAATCAATCAAATGTGTAACTGGGCTGCAGGCTCTCGGACAAACTTCAGGAACCCCTCCATCCCCCTGGTCTCTACCAGAGAGTGGAGCTGCCAATGGTAAATATCCTAATTGGTCCAACCATGAGAAACATTTAATGACATGCAGAAGTTACCAGAAAGTTCAGTGACTTCTCCCCTCTCCCCCACACAAATGCCACTCAGAAGGTGGAGGCAGAGCCCAAAGGCAGGAGACCTGCCCCACCCCCCACACCAGTCCTTGGGGGAATGGGCAGCCCCAGATCAGGGTCTTATCCCCACCACAGGTTACGGATTGAATTGTGTCCCCAAAAAAGATATGTTCAAGTTCTAACCCCCGTACCTGTGAATGCAACCTTATTTGGAAATAGGGTCTTTGAAGATGTTATCAGTTAAGTGAACACGGGGTCATATCAGAGTGGGATGGATCCTGATCCCGTCTGAGTGGCGTGGTTATAGAAAAGGAGGTGACAGGAAGACACACACAGGGAGACAGTCATGTGAAGATAGAGTTCTGCTGCAGCTACCAGCCAAGGAAGGCCTGGGGCTACCAGAAGCTGGAGAGACAAGGAAGGATCCTCCCCCGGAGTCTTCAGAGACAGCATGGCTCACTGACACCTTGAATTCAAACTTCTGGCCTCCAGTACTTTGAGACAATAAAGTTTTGTTCTTATAAGCAACCCAGTTTGGATACTTTGTTATGGCCTGAAACAAACCAAACCTGTTGCTGTCCAGTCTATTCCGACTCATAGAGACCCTACAGAACAGAGTAGAACTGCCCTATAGGGTTTCTAAGGAGCAGCTGGTGGATTCAAACTGCTGACCTTTTGGTTAACAGCTGAGCTCTTAACCACTGCGCCACCAAGGCAGCTTTGAGAAACTGAGACACTGGGTTTTGAGGGGTGCCAGGCTTTGAGCTGAGGACAGCACCCCTCTCCCTTATTTTGGACTCTCCTCATTGCCCAAGCTTTGAAGTCTCAGCTAAGTGGGGGACATCTGGCCCCAATCCTCCCATTTTATCCAAGCACAAAGGCGGCAGAAGTTCTACCTGAGAAACCAACCCATCCCACCAGCCCCAGCACAGTTTGTACCCGGAAAATTTATTAAACACTTACATTATTCATTAGAAATCTCCACCCAAGTTCTATTGATTTCTGTAACGTCTGGAAACCAGGACAGAGCTGTTATTACAAAGAACATGATTTATGCCAATAGTTCGCTCTGAGAGCTTCCTGCCCACATCCGTGAACTCCTGGTTTTAGACAAGATTGGGGTTAGGAGGCACAGTGTGTGCAGAAGTCACCACACTACGCTTCCTTGAACACCAAGGAAGGAAAGCAAGATGCCCCACCACCGGCAGCCTGAGGTCCCTGGAAAGGAAGCTGGACACTGTGACATGGAAGCCTGGGTCCTGGGCCATGCTCCGTCGTACGTGGTACAGTCGTGCGAGGCACTGTTGTGGCCACAGTGAAAAGATACTGCCATCCACAATGTAGATTCAGGCCCAGGTGAAATGTGGGACCCTTTACCTAAGCAGAGGTAGAGGTGGGTGTTCTCTCTTTAAGCTGAAATATGTCTTGACGCCTTTGAATTATGGTCTTGGTGAAGAACATTGAATATACCATGGACTGCCAGAAGAACGAACACATCTGTCTTGGAAGAAGTACAGCCAGTGTGCTCACTGGAAGCAAGGATGGTGAGGCTTCATCTCACATTCTTTGGACATGTTATCCAGAGGGATCAGTCCCTGGAGAAGGACATCGTGCCTTGGTAAAGTAGAGGGTCCGTGAAAAAGAGGTAGACCTTCAGTGAGATAGATTGACACAGCGGCTGCAACAATGGGCTCAAGCATAATAACGATTGGGAGGATGGCACAGGACCGGGCAGTGTTTTACTCTGTTGAACACAGGGTCGCTCTGAGTCAGAACTGACTGGATGGCCCCTAACAACAACCAGATGAGTCAAAGCCGAAGTCCCTACCCCGAGACTGGCCAAGCCCAGCGCTGCTACCTCCCTCGGGCCTCTCTTTAGTCTTCCTTCTCAACACCTTACCTTTCACTCTGATCCAAGCACTCCGTCCTTCCTTCCTTCTTTCCTTCTTTCCTTCACATCAGAGTTCTCATCGCACTCCTACTAAGAACCAGCACTCTGTTAACAAACCAGTTGCCGTTGAGTCGACTCTAACTCATGGTGATCCCGAGTGTGTCAGAGGAGAACTGTGCTCCATAGGGTTTGCAATGGCTGGTCTTTCAGAAGTAGATCACCAGGCCTTTCTTCTAGGGTGCCTTTGGGTGGACTCAGACTGCCAACCTTTCAGCTAGCAGACAGCGTGTTAACTGTTTGCACCACCCAGGGACTCCTAGCACTCTGCTAGACCCTAGAAATGAAGCTGAGAGCAGATGGTCATTGACCTCGAGAAATACGGCTGTCTCCAAAGGTCAATCTCTTGTCCTTTTTCTCCTCTCATGTTCCCCATTTGACTCATTATCGGCCCTAACTCCCGGACGACAGCATCAATTATTAATAACCAGCCCTGTAGTTTATGTCCCAGCAACATCTCAAGGGTTGTTAATAAAATATGAGCAGGTTTGATTTAAGTGGCAGGTATTAGAAAGCAGTGTAGACGATTCTGAGGCAGGAACTGAGCAAGCGCCCACTGGTGACACTCTTGCCAAGAGACACACAACTGTGCTGTCATATTATTCCACTCAGCATGGACTCCTGGTCTTGCAAGATGGCCCTTCATGGAGATGGCCGCCCACAGAGGAGACCAGGCACATGGTTCCACCTTGCAGACACTTCCTGTGTCTCCCTATTCAGGACCCTGCCCGCTGGGCATGACAGTTACTCCAATAATCTGTGTCCTGCTTGCCTGTCTCCAATGCAGCTTGCTGACACAGCATCCCTCTGATGCTGTCTGATCCCGAGGAGAATCGCAGCTTGTCCATTCCCAAACATGCTCCTCTTTCTCATTGATTTGTCTCAGGGTGGGGGGGCTTCACCTTCCTTCGTGGTCACTTTCTCACCGTCCCTGTTGTGTTATTCACATTTCCTCATGCCTTCTCAGAGCTCTCAGCCACAGCCCAGGTGTTTCCACACTTCTAGACGTTTTCCAGAGTTTGAGTAAATATAAATAAGTAAATAAATGCTCAAAATGTATGAAAGTTTAGGCAGTGTGTATTTTATTGCATTCAAAATAAATGATGGGTATAAATTTTGCTCATGAGAATTCTAAGGTTAATTTCAAAGAAGTAAAGTAAGTAAATTCTCTAAAACAAGTGTTTTTCATAAATAACCATTCTGTCTTTGTTTTCCATCAGTGTTAACATTTACTAATTAGCCTGTGTGGTTTTTATTTAATAGGTGAATAGTTATTCACTTATTGCCAGGATTGATTATATAAAAAACACCTTCTGTTGAACTTTGGAGAGAAAGAGAGGAGAGGGGAAAACAGAGGGAGGGAGAAAGGAAGGGAGAGAGGAAGAGAGGGAGGGTGGAAGAAAAGGAGGGAGGGAGAGAGGGAGGGGTGAGGGAGGAAGGATGGAAGGAAGGGAATGAGAGAGGGAAGAAGGAGGGAGGGAGGGAGAGAGGGAGGAAGAGAGGAAAGAGGAAAGGGAGGAAGGAAGGCAAGGGAATATTCACACATACGTAAATAAACATAAACGTTCACAGAGTTGTAGTTTACAAGGCCTCTTTCTTTGGCCCTCACAGCGCCCTTACAAGGCAGGGAAGTTTATCATCTCCTTGACCCTAGAAGCTGTCATCACCTGTAAATACAGCACCCACCCCATAACTGCAACTCCCTGCACTGTAGGTTCCCTTGCCCACGTCCTGACTCCACTCACCCTCTTAGTGCTCCAATTCTGGCACATCCCTGGCCTCACTAGGTGACCAATTACCCCAGAAATTCCTCTCTTACAACAACAAAGAGTTACTATCCTCTAGCTTCTGTAGACCAGGAATCTGGGTGCAGCTGGGTCCCTCCACCCACAGGCCTCTCACAGGCTGCAATCAAGGTGTTGGCCATGGTTGTGATTTCATCCGAAGGCTCAGGTGAGTGCACACCCACCTCCAAGCTCACTAGGGTGGTTGCTGGCAGGATTCAGCCCCAGGGCCTCAGTCTCCCACTGGCTCTTGGTTGGAAGCCTCCCTCAGTTCCTGGCCAGATGGGCCCCTCCAGAGGTCAGCTCACACCATGCAGCTGGCTTCCATCAGAGGGAGAAAGCAAGAGAGCATGAAGGCAAGAGGGGCTGAACCAAATGGGAGCCACAGTCTTTGTGGCCCAATCTCGGAACCCTGTAGAGGTGGCCGCTGCACAGCACTGTGAACCCACTAAAAGCCACCGAACGGTACACTTTACAATGTTTTGTGAATTTTGTTATGCGAATTTTACCTCAGTGTGAAAAAGAATTAATCCACAAGCATCACTGTAACATTACCGTACTCAAAATAACCCCACCTTACCCAACCCACTGTCTTCAAGTCCATTCCGACTCAGAGCGACCCTCTAGGACAGAGTAGAACTGCCCCATAGGGTTTCCAAGGAGGGGCCGGTGGATTCGAACTGCCAACTTTTTTGTTAACAGCTGATCTCTTAACCACTGCACCACCAGGGCTCCATTCAAAATAAAAGAAAGAATTTTTTTTTAATTTCCTGACATTCCTATAGTAGTAGACAATAATTTTAATGATTTTACTACCAAGAACAAAAGTTAACACCCCTTATTAGAAATAAGCAATCTTACATGAAATGCATGGAAGGCCAAACCAGGACTAGGTGGCCCTCTGTGCTGAGACACTGAGCTCCGCAGAGGCCGTGGAGCTCGTTGGCAAGGGTCTCAGTTTCTTCTGCTCTCCTGGTTAGTCCACACCCCTCCACCTCTCTATACTTCCAGAGGTCTTCGTTGTCTACAGATCTCTTAAAAGCAGCTTTTACAGACCCACTTTACAAGGTGAGCATATTTAATAGATTCTCTGTGATGTTCATGTTTTTGAGCATTGACATTTTAGTAAAAAGCTTTACCTTTTTTTAGCTTTAGTTTGAATAAACTAACTTTTATTTTAACTTTGATGCTTTTCTAAGAGATAAAGATAGTAACAAATTCAGAAAGAAAAAAAAAGCTTGTGACGGGCTTGCAGTGAGGTGCCCATCAGCTACCACAGGGACGTCACTTGAAAGACAGTGGATGTGGCCAGACCCTCAGGGTCCAGTCAGCAACAGCCACCCCTCAGCCACTGGTCTTGCTGGCTCCCGTGCAAGGTGTGTGTGCGTGTGAGCGTCCATGAGTGTAAGTGTGTGTGCATGAGTGCCTGAGTGTGTGTCCATGAGTGTAAGCATGTGCATGAGTGTGTGTCCATGAGTGTAAGTGTGTGCATGAGTGTGTGCACATGTGCACACGTGTGTGAGCATGAGTGCATGTGTTTGTGTGCATGAGTGCATGTGAGTGTTCATGAGTGTGTGTGTGTGCATAAGTGCATAAGTGTGTACATGAGTGTATGCATGTGTGTGCGCATGAGAGTGTGTACATGTGCACACGTGTGTGTGCGTGAGTGCATGTGTTTGTGTGCACGAGTGCATGTGAGTGCATGCATGTGTGCATGTATGAGTGTGCATGCATGTGTGTGCGTGTGTATGAGTGTGTGTATGTGCGTGTGTGCATGAGTGTGTGTGTGTGTAAAATACACCTTTATATATAAGCTAAGGGGACTGGCCATGAGGAACAAACGGCAGAGTGAGCACAGCTATTCAGAAAGCAATTCGGAAAGCGTCCTGAAACTGGGCTTCGGAGACTGATGGAGCCGGGAAGGAGGAGGAAACACACGTTAGCGTTGAACTTGTCCTGTGTGCAGGCACTGGGCGGGGAGCTGTCCGTCTACGTTCTGGTCTTCACCTCTCATCACCCTAATATGATGTCCTCATCACCACATCGTCACAGCTCAGGAAATTGATCCCAGGACATCAAACACCTGCCTCAAGGTCATGGATGTGAGAAAAGCAGGATGAAGCTGGAACGGAAGGTGCGGGGGGCAGAGAGCAGGCTCAGGGAAGGGGCAGAGAGAGAGCAGGCTCAGGGAAGGGGCAGAGAGGCGTGGACGAGCGGTGGGGCCCCCTCCAGCAGGATATGCCTGTGACCATCCATCTGAGTGCCTCTCACTGGAGAGCACTGGAAAGCCCCCGGGGATTAGGAGAAGCTGGCGTCTGTATAGCAACGTTCCCGGAGGAGAGCCACACTACGTGAAGAAGGAGAGTCGGGCTAGTGGAGGAACTGGAATATGTGTCTAATCCTTCCTTCAACAATGGCCTCCTTTGCCATGAGTCCAGAAGAACTGGATGGTGCCTGGTTACCATTACTGAACATTCAGATTAAGAATTCTATAGAAGGGAAAAAATGAGGAAAGGAATTTCAAAATCTCATGGAATCCAGCTTTTCTGGAGCCATGGAGGCCGGATAAACACCCAAAACTATTACCCTGAGAGAATCTTTAAACCTTGCACCAAAACTATCCCCTGAAGTCATCTGTGAACCAAGTAACATTCTAGCCTGATTAGAGAAGAATGTCTGCGGTGAGCATCATATGCTTTTAAAGAATGATCGATATGTGATCAAATTGACAACAGCAACTCAAAAGGATAGGTGGGTCGCTTAGGGGGGCAGTGAGTTTGTGTGAATGAAGGTAACATAGTTTGGAAAAGGTTATAGAGAAAGGTGGCAAGACTTGAATAATGTAACCAGTGTCACTGAATTGTACAGGAAGAAGTTGTTTCACTGTGTGTATTTTCACCAAAAAAAAATAGCACCACACTGTCATCTTCTTGTCTGAACACGTTGCCCGCGGACCAGTGGAGCAGTGATGTTGGGAAGCCTGCCAGGCCAGGTTTAAGCACCAGGGACAGAAGCAGCAGAGAAGCTGAAGTCTTCCACACACACCTGCACCTTCTCCTAAAGGAATACAGGTTCTCCAGGGGTCCGTCCTTGCCGGTCCCCCTCACTGGGGAACACGGGCCCAGGGATGCGCACTGCCGGAGGCCCCGTCCCCACCGAGCTCCCTGCTGAGTGCACTGGAGGGCAGACCCATGAAGGCAGGAGACAAACAGAAATAGAAGCCGGGTGACCATTGGCTTTAGAGCACAGCTCTGCGCCTTAGAAGCGGCACTGTGGGAGGGGAGGCTGGCGCTGCACTGGGGCCTTCGGGGTGGGCAGCGAGCTGGTTCCTCGGAGCCTGGGGAGAAGAGGAGGAGGGTAGACAGAGACCCTGGGCCCGGCAGGTGCAGGCGCCACCAGGGACGGCGAACACTGAGGTGCAGGTGTCTGGACACAGCACACACCTGAGCCCTGTGTCTTGGGAATGAGACGCATGCTGGGCTCTGCAAACTCCAGACGGATGGTCGGTCATGCATGGCCTGAGTGTGCAGGTCAGAGGGAGGAGGACTGGGCAGTGCAGTTGGGGTGGGCTCTGTCGGGGGCCCCCGCAGGAGTCAGCCTGTGTCCAGAGCTTCCTGACCTGAAGCTCTGAACTGCTGAATTCCCGTGATTCCATCCTCAGCACCTGCATGTTACACGTAAGGAACCCGGGGCTGGAAGGTGGACAGGGCCACCTGCCAGCAACCCGGAGCCATCTGAGACCTGTCGGTGTGGGCAGCCAGAGACCACAGGGCAAAGTCCAGGACACTCGGGACCCGGATGCTCTGAGTGTCAACCTTGCTTGAGAGTTGGAATGTATATTTTATATTAAAACACGCAGATAAATGACAGCGAATACACGTGCATCTTTCGAAGCATCTCACCTGAGGTTCAGAGAAGCGATCTGTGAGCACCCAGCTCTGCATCGGTCCCCTGTCACAGCTGCTGCCTGGCCAGACCCTGGCCCTCTGCTCCTTCTCCTGGAAGGAGACAGCAGATGGTGGGGGGCTCGGGCTCTAAAGGGGCCCACAGCCTCTGTCCAGCAGAGGAGACTGGCCCCCGCGATGGCCTGGTGTCCTCTCTGGGCCTGGGGGAGTCAGGGAGGCTTCACATGGAAGGCAGAGGTGGGGAAGGGGATGCACAATCCGTGCCCCCTCACTCCGTCAGCCCCATGGTGGGAGTCTGGTGTCACTGCTCCCAGGGTAAAGCTCATCAATTCTGAGCCTGCGGACACCTGGAGTTCAGACTTCTGGCCTCCGCAACTGGGAGAACACACTTCTGCTCTAAACCCCCACCTCACCAGGGTGTGGTTACCTGTCACAGCAGCCCCGGGACCCTCATACGGAGAGGGGGGCAAGACAGCTCTGTCTGGCACCATGGGGGGCACTCTGTGGACTTAACGTCTCTGTCTCATCTAGACAGTGACTCCAAGCACCAGGACCCCACTGGGCATGAAAGTGTCCCTCAGGCCCTACCTCTCAGGGCTGAAATCCTGGTGAAAGTTCCTCAGGAAAACAGCTTCTTACGCTTCCTGCAGCCCGGCACCCATGTCCATGATCCAGGGACACTTGCAGAACATTCTATATGATGTCCCAGGTCTCTGTGTGTGTCCTGGGTCTCTGTGTGTGTCACGGGTCCCCGTGTGTCATAAGTTCCTGTGTGTGTCACACGTTCTTGTATGTGTCACAGATTCCCGTGTATGTCACAGGTTCCTGTGTGTGTCCCAGCTTCCTGGTGTGTCACGGGTTCCCTGTGTGTCTCACAGGTACCTTGTGTGGGAGGTCCATTTTCAAATGCCACAGAAAGGCCACATGAGCTGAAGACAGTTGACAGTCCTTGGGGCTCGGCAGACGAGGTCTATGGTGACCTGTGAGGGTGCCGCTGCTGAGTGGGGCATAGGGTGGCAGCCAGCTGATCTGGACAGGTGTGAAGGTGAGGTGAGGATGAGGACAGTGGCTCCCACATGTCTTGTGATGAGCTCATCCCCCGTGGAGAGGAGTGTCTGGGTGGCAGCCATGGGAATGAGCAGGAGGCCTGAATTTTGTCATCTTCTGTTTTGAATCTGGGACAGACTGGAGCATGTTTGCAAGCTGAGGAGGAGGAGCTGGGAGGGAAAGAGAAGTTGAAATCCAGGCGAGGGAGGAATAATCTAGAAGTGAGATCCTGGAGGAGGCTGGGAATCCCGACGGGAGGACCGGCCTCACACAGGAGGAACAACGCAGCCCTGGACTGTCAAGGAACTGTGAGGTGACAACTGGCAGTGAGTGGACTTTCCCAAAAGCTGTAGCTGTAAGACCCTTTGAGCCCAACCCTCTCATTTCCCACGGGATGATCCTGAGCACCAAAGAGGATGTGGGCCATACGAGTGTACCTTGCAGAGCCAAGTCCTAGCCCAGGTGCCTGCCCACCTGCCCCTCCCCATAGCCCATAACCGCTCCCCGGAAGAGCGTGAACATCAGCAGCAGAAGAGAGACCAGTGTCTGCAGAGCTGACGTGCTCATTGTATGTGCATGACTTGGGCTTCTAGAAGGGTCCCGTTGATCCTGAGCAGCTCCTGTATGGCTCCTGTGCTCTTGTAGACCAGGATCTCTCAGCCTGAGGCTGGACACTCACAGAACAGAGGCTGTGGCTGGAGGAGGAAGGGTGGGATTAATGAGGACAGGGCTGGAGACCCTGGCCTCATCCTCAGGCATATCCACCTTCTGCCTCACCATGCAATGAAGCTGAGAAGAGTACGGGCTGCTTGGAAATACACTGAACACAGAGTCAGACCAACTGAATCCAAATTCCAGCCATTCTCCTGCATGGCTTGGGGCCAGTTGCCTGATCTCCCTGAGTCTCAGTGTCCTCATCTTCAAGAAAGGTGATGATCCCTGTCTTAGGCTGGGTTCTCCAGAGAAGTAAAACCAGTAAAGAGTATAAATATATATATATATAGAGAGAGATATTTATATCAAGGAAACAGCTCACATGATTGTAGAGGCTAGAATGTCCCAAGTCCGTGGATCAGGGCCTCTCCTGTAGAGGCCTCTCCCAAGTCATGCAGCTGCAGAAGCTGGTGAGCCCAAGATCAGCAGGTCGGAGAGCAGAGCTCCCATTCACAGGTTGTGAAGATTGACAAATTCTAAAACTGGCAGGCAAGACCACAATGTTTTTTTCTGATTCACGTAGTTCCAGGGGCTGGCAAACCCAAGATCAGCAAGTCAGAGAGCAGGGCTCCGCTCACAGGCTGTAAAGATCAACAAATCCCAAGTTTGGCAGATAAGCTGACAGCTCAAGTCCCAAGAACCAGATATGAGATGACAGGAAGCAGCCGCAGGATCCAGAGTAAGCAAAAAGCCAGAACGTCTGCCTATATTCGGATGCAGGCCACACCCCCAAGGAAACTCCCTTTCATCTGATTGGCTACTCATAGTATATTCAATCATGGAAGTGATCACATTTACACACTGAAAATCATGGCCCAGCCAAGCTGACACATAATCTTAACCATCACAATTCCTGAGCTACCATCTTCACAGGGCCACTGTGAGGTCCTTGTGAAACAACATACGTGCAAGTGCTTTGGATGAATCAAGGTATGGGGCAGACACCTCATCACACCTTCATCCTTACCAGTAGAACCTGATTGTGTTTCAGGCAGCAAAGTGTTCAGCTAAACACTCATTTCCAAGCCACCATGGCCTCAAAGCTATGACTGGCATTGTGACAAATTTCTGGCCAGTGAGACAAAAGTGGGAGGTTGCTAGGGGATTCCTGATCTGCTTTTGCTCTCTTAATAAAAGAGACACATCTTGTTAGTGCTGCCCCTTCCCACTTCCTCCTTCTTCTTGTTTAAAACCTTGAACCACACCAGCAGCCATTCCCATCAGAATAAGTCTTCACTTGTTCCAGCCCTTGAAGCCAGGTTTTCTATTACTTGTAGCTGAATGCACTCCTAACTGTTTTGGGGGAGGATCAGAGTGGTATTTATGTAGCTTCTCCTCTGCTCCCAGCCTCTCCCAGAGAAAGCATAAGGAGAGGCTGATCTTCCATAACTACTAGGTCCCTGTTAAAGATTCCACAACTGACCTCGTGTGGCTTAAATGACCCCGAAGTGTCAAACTCTCTCATACCAGAGCCAAACAGAGCCTCCAGTACAGACTTTCAGGTGCTCAGGGCCAAACCAGGAAAAGCAAGACATGTCCAGGCTTCCTTTAAGGCAGGTAGAAGGAATGATGCCCCATTTGCCCCTACTCAGCCCTACAACTTTACCAGCCAGAGGCTGCAGGGTTCAGGACCAGGGGCCTCCAGGAGGCTGGGCTTGGGGACATTGAAGTATCTTGGAGAAAAATCAGCTGCATGGAGCATATGAGCTGCTGGGAAAGGGCTCAGCCCCCAGAAGAGAGGGTCTGGCAGCCGGCAAGGAGGCCAAAACCAGGGTATCCAGGACCCTGGGCAGGGGAGGAGCCAGGTCCTGCCTCGGCTTGTGAATGCTCTGACTTGAGGCCAGGGCAGCAAGACAATGATGACTGTTACGAGCACTGTGTGAGTTCTGATGACTGGGGGTAGCCAGTGCCAGGGGCTCCAGGGGCTCCAGGGGCTCACAGAGGGGCAGTCATTCAGATCCTGCAGTGGAGGCTTGGCCACATGGGAGTGGTGGTCTGACCAGGGCCCTGTGGACTTCCCAGCACCCAGCACAGGGCCTGCACAGTCACAGCAACACGAACCCTGGGAGAGGAGGGTCCACTCTTGTAGGGCTGGAAGCCTGGCTGCATTGGGGCACAGGGGCAGCGGCAGCTGACCAGCAGAGACCATCAGCATGTTTGGTGTTGGGGATGGAGGTCCCATTTCTAGGGCTTGATTTGGGGAGATTCAGAAATGAGGCTGCTCAAAGCAGAAGAGGAAGACACAAAGTGGGGGCATCCTGACCTTCCTCCTGGTCTCCCACCTTCACCTGGGGGACGTCCTGACCCCCTCCTGGCCTCCCACCTTCACCTGGGGGACGTTCTGACCCTCCTCCCTGCCCCCATCTTCACCTGGGGGACGTCCTGACCCTCCTCCCCGCCCCCCCCCTTCACCTGGAAGGAGGAGGAGCCCGTGGCTGGCTGTGGTCTCACTGTCCTCATGACCTGTGCAGCAGGACTCTCCCTGAGCTCAGATGTGAGTGACAAGGGGTCCTTCGGGCTCTGATGTCCCTGCTGCAGCAAAGGCTAGAGAGAGGTGACATGCAGCCCCCACTGTCCCCCCACTGCCCTCACTGCCCCCATGCTGGCTCTCCAGTAGGGGCACTCTGCCTTCCTAGAGAGGCCCAAAGACTTTTTCCCAAGAGATTCTGCAAAGGGTTTAGGAAGATGGGTTATTTTTCTAAAACTGCCCAGGGCCCTAATTATAAGACGTTAAGTTCATGAGGTTCAGCTCCCTTCAATGCTGTGAAAGAGCTAAATCACTCTGAGGCTGCTCCTTATAAAAAGAAACAGAAAAATAGATGACCAAAAAGAAGAGGGAGCGAGGTGGGGCAAAGGCAGGGGCACTGGCTGGGCAGACAGCTGCCGGAGGGGTGATCCCCCACTGGGAGAGGGTGCTGTACCTGTAAATGTGACCTTGTTTGGAAATAAGGTTTTTCTCTGAAGATGTTATCAGTTAAGCTAACGAGGTCATACCAAGTAGAACCGAGAAACCAAACCTGTTGCCATCAAGTCGATTCCGACTCACAGCGACTCTACAGTGAGGTGGGTCTTAATCTCCTCTGAGTGGCGTCCTTACAAAAGGGGAGAACGGAGAAGGGACATGGTCACATGAGGGGAGGACACCATGTGAAGAGGCATCTACAATAACGAGGAACTCCAAGGGTCGCCAGGAGCCTTCAGAAGCTGGGAGAGAGGCCTAGAACAGCTTCTCCCTGGCCTCCTCAGTAAGATCAACACAGCCAAGACCCTGATTTGGACTTCTAGCCTCCAGAACTGTGAGAGAATACATGTTGTTTAAAGCCCCCCGCTTGGTGGTGTGTTACGGCAGCTCTAGGAAGCTCAGGCATACATACCGGCTTCAGAAACTCAGAAGGACTAGGGGGCGGAGACTTAACCTTTTACTTGCCTGGACTGTGATTGACAGATGCATCCACTACATTTCTAAGTGATTAAAAACATAAATATGAGCACCCTTCTTTCCTACTTAGAATTCCCCCAAGATTCCCACTGGCAACAGGGAAAATGGAAGCAACTGAACATGCCACAGGAGATCCCTCATTCTGAGTACCTTCCAACCTGGGAGGCTGTGTTCCAGCACTCTGTAGGACAATATTCTGGTGGGATCCACGGGGTTTTCACTGGCTAATTTTCAGAAGTGGATCATCAGGCCTTTCTTCCTAATCTGTCTTAGTTTGGAAGGTCCGCTGAAACCTGTCCACCATGGGTAACCCTACTGGTATTTAATTTAAATTGCCAATGGCATAGCTTCCAGCACCCCAACATGCAAGTCCCCACAGTATGACACCCTGACAGATGGGCAGTGGTCCTGTTCAGGCACTCTCCTTTTATGCAGTATACTCATTTTTAGGGATTGTCCCTGACACTCTTGGAAAGTTACTTCATCTTCTAATTTACCTTGAAGTTGGAAGCACTTCTCTCAGCCTGACATTTATCTCCCCAGCCACCACCAAGATCCATGCAGAGAGACACATGGTGTCCACTGAGGAGTAACAGGTCCCAGGACATGGGGAGAACCCCTCTATCAGACGCCCAGGCAGAGGCCCGAGTGGCTGGTACCTGAGGAAGCCACTGGATAACTCGGCTCAGGGTTTCCCTTTGACAGGCAGAGAAGGGTCAGGGTTGAAGACCTTTGCAGGGCAATCCAGCAGGCCAGCGGCAGGGCTGGAAGACGGCCTGGGTTAGGAAATCAGTGCACGCCGCTACTCATATTACATGGGGGACCATAGAACGTGGTGGGGATTCCACAATGGGATGGAGGGCAACCGAGCTTCGGAAGCGGACTGACAAAGTCTGGGAAACTGGCCAGTTCTTCCATCATTTGCCAGAACAATGGGAAAAGGAAGCTTCCTACCAGTGCACCCCAGGAAGCCTCACGCCCCCCTCAAAATGCAGAAACAGCAAACAGGAATGAGGCTGCAGCTGCGTGTTCTGAACCAAAAGAGCAGAACCCACTGGCCAACAATTACATGTGTTTAGAGGGCAATGCTGCCTGTTATGGACTGAATTGTGTCCCCCAAAAATGTGTGTCGACTAAGCTAGGCCATGATTCCCAGTATTGTGTGATTGTCCACCATTTTGTCATCTGATGTGTTTTTCTCATGTGTTGTAAATCCTACCTCTATGGTGTTAATGAGGCAGGATTAGAGACAGTTATGTTAATGGGGCAGGACTCAATCTACAAGATCAGGTTGTATCTTGAGTCAATCTCTTTTGAGATATAAAAAGAGAGAAGCAAGCAGAGAGACAAGAGGACCTCATATTACCAAGAAAGTAGTGCTGGGAGCAGAGTGCATCCTTTGGACCCAGGGTCCCTGTGCTGAGAAGCTCCTAGACCAGGGGAAGATTGGTGACAAGGACCTTCCTCCAGAGCCGACAGAGAAAGAAAGCCTTCCCTTAGAGGTGGCACCCTGAATCTGGACTTCTAGCCTCCTAAACTGTGGAAGAATAAATTTCTGTTTGTTAAAGCCACCCACTTGTGGTATTTCTGTAATAGCAGCACTTGATGACTAAGACACCCCTCACATACACACATGAATACCATACCATCATACTTCCCTCACACACACACCCACACACTCATGTCCCCTCACACAAAAGCACACACAACACTCATATCCCACACACACACTCATACCCTCTCTCTCACATACACACACAACACAATCATACTCCCTCACAAATGCACAACAATCATATCTCCCTCTCACACACAGCATACATATTTATATCCCCTCACACACACATCACATTCATAATCACCTCACACATGTGCATACCATACCATCATACTCCCCTCACACACACCCTACAACACAATCATACTCCTCTCTCTCTCACACACACACACACACGCTCAGACTCCCCCCACATACACACATATGCACCACACCACACACAATCATACCCTCCCACACTCATCCTCCCTTACACACACAGTGATATCCCCTCAAGCACACACTCCACAATCATAACCCTACTCTTTCACACACACACACACTCAATTCATACCCCTACCCTCACACATCTCACACACACACACACATTTATAACCCTCCTCTCTCTCACATATACGTAATTATACTCCCACACACGCACTCACACCACACGATCATAATCTCCATCAAACACACACACACTCTCAGACTCTGATGATTACAAGCGGGCCAGGACCCAGCACTGTCCAGCGCCAACAGGCCCTCTGAGGACTCCACAGCAGCTTCAGTTTGACTCTGCTGTGACTCCCCAGAGAGTCTCATCAAAGAGACTGTCACAGAGCTGCAGACGCACACGACGCTCCTCAGGCTTTCTATGTTTCCTCAGGCTTGCTCTTTGACACTTTGGTAATCTCGCGGGCTCTGCTGCTTTCTGGAATGTGCTTATCAGGTCTGCCCAGGGCTCCATCAGCCCTACTGTAGCTGCCCCACCCTCACTCTGCAGCTAACTCTGCAAGACTTAGCACGTGTCGCCCGGTGCTGGCACCTGCAGACTTCTGCTGACGTCAGACGTGTCTCCACCACATGCCCCGTCTCGCCTGCAGACTGCACTTCTCGGATGCTTCTGGTCTGGCCACCTCTTTCCCAATGCACCATTGCACAACTCCAGGAGCCTGGGAAACCAGAAGGGCCATGAGGGTCCCCGTCCTGTGTGTTTGGTACATTCCACATGCCTGGGAAAGTGCTTGTAATAAGACACGGGAGCAGCCAAGATGAAGTTAGGTTGATGTGTCAGGATGGAACCTTCAGGATGCCCAAGTCACTTCTAAGAGTTATGCTGGTTTAATCAGAAAGATCTAGAATGAACTCAACTGTCAACTTACCATAACCAAAATTGCTACTAAAAATCCTAAACTCACAGTGCCCAAGAGGGAGAGTGAGAGGGCTCCTCATGGCACACACAACTGGGGAGAGACAAGGTAGCCCGGCACTTCCAGAAGTCAATTTGATAATGAGAATTAAGAGCCTTCAGCACGTCCATGCCATTCAACCTAAGTGTGAACCAAGGTATATTCACGAAGATATTAACTGCAATAGGACTTACAATGTTGGAAGGCTGAAAATTACTTGGTGATGTACTTCATTTAGGGAACTGTTAAGTAAGTAATGCATCCATAAAGGAAATCACAAGCCCATTTTAAACAATATTAAAAGGGAGTTTTTAGTGCTATGGGGATGGGGAGACGTTATACTGTGAAAAATGTGTAAAAATAAAAAAGCATTATGTTATTGGTACTTCTTGCTAGGTGGGGGGACTATGATATTTTTCTGCTTCTTTTAAATTTTCTATACTTTCCAAACTGTCTACAAAAGTATGCATTATTTTTACAACCATCAAAAATAAAATTAGGGAAAATATACAATAACATTACATACAATTTAAAATAGCCAATGTTGTCGTTGTTGTTAGGTGCCGTCGAGTCGGTTCTGACAGATAGCAGCCCTACGTACAACAGAATGAAACACTGCTCAGTCCTGCGCCTTCCTCACAATCATTGTTATGCTTAAGCCCCTGTTGCAGCCACTGGGTCAATCCATCTCATTGAGGGTCTTCCTCTTTTTTGCTGACCCTCTACTCTACCAAACATGATGTCCTTCACCAGGGATTGGTCTCTCCTGATAACATGTCCAAAGTACATGAGATGAAGTCTCACCATCCTAGCTTTTAATGAACATTCTGGCTGTACTTCTTCCAAGACAGATTTGTTTGTTCTTCTGGCAGTCCGTGGTATACTCAATATTCTTCACCAGCACCGTAATTCAAAGGCATCAGTTTTCAATCTTCCTTATCCATTATCCAGTTTTGCATGCATATGAAGCAATTGAAAACACTATGGCTGGGTCAGGCACACCTTAGTCTTCAAAGTGACATCTTTGCTTTTTAAAACTTTCAAGAGGTCTTTTGCAGCAGATTTGCCCAGCACAATATCTCACATGATTTCATCACTTCTGCTTCTTTGGGCGTTGATTTTGGATCCAAGTAAAATGAAATCCTTGACAACGTCAATCTTTTCTCCATTTATCATGATGTTGCTTATTGGTCCAGTTGTGAGGATTGTTGTTTTCTTTATGTTGAGGTGTAATCCATACTGAAGTCTGTGGTCTTTGATCTTCATCACTAAGTGCTTCAAGTCCTCTTCACTCTCAGCAAGCAAGGTTGTGTCATCTGCATGTCTCAGGTTGTTAATGAGTTTTCCTCCAATCCTCATGCTTCATTTTTCTTCATATAGTCCAGCTTCTCAGATTATTTGCTTAGCATAAAGACTTGATAACCAAAAAACCAAATCCATTGCCTTCAAGTCGATTCCAACTCACAGTGACCTTATAGGACAGAGGAGGACTGCCCCATAGGGTTTCCAAGGAGTGGCTGGTGGATTCGAACTGCTGACTTTTTTTTAGCAGGTTGTAGCTTGTTGTAGCTCTTAATCACTGTGCCACCAGGGCTCCACAGACTGAATAAGTATGGTAAAAGGATACAACCCTGATGCACGTTGTTCCTGATTTTAAGCCACACAATATCCCCTTGTTCTGTTCAAATGACTGCCCCTTCGTCTATGTACAGGTTCCCCATGAGCACAATTAAGTTTTCTGGATTTTCCATTCTTTTCAATGTTATCCATAATTTGTTATGATCCACACAGTCTAATGCCTTTGCATAGTCAATAAAACTCAGGTAAACGTGTTTCTGGTATTCTCTGCTTTCAGTCAAGATCCATCTGACATCAGCAATGATACCCTTTGTTCCACCTCCTCTTCTGAATCTGGCTTGAACTTCTGGCAGTTTCCTGATGATGTAAACCATTTTTGAATCATCTTCTGCATAATCTTACTTGCGTGTGATATTAAGGATATTGTTAGATAATTTTTGCATCCCACTGAATCACCTTTCTTTGGAATAGACACGTATATGGATCTCTTCCAGTCAGTTGGCCAGTTAGCTGTCTTCCAGATTTCTTGGTATAGACGAGTAAATGCTTCCAGCATTGCACTGGTTTGTTGAAACATCTCGATTGGTATTCTGCCAATTCCTAGAGTCTTGTTTTTCACCAATGCTTTCAGTGCAGCCTGAACTTCTTCCTTCAATATCATCATTTCTCCACCATATGCTACCTCCTGAAACGGTTGAATGTCAACCGATTTTTTTTGGTACACTGACTCTGTGTATTCCTTCCATCTTCTGTTGATGCTTCCTGCATTACTCAGCTTTTTGCACATAGAATCCTTTAATGTTACAACTCGAGGCTTGAATTTTTTCTTCATTTGTTTCAGCTTGAGAAATGTCGATCGTGTTCTTCCCTTTTGGTTTTGTAACTCCAGGTCTTCGCACATTTCATTATAATAGTTTACTTTTTCTTCTCGAGTCACCCTTTGAAACCTGTTCAGCTCTTTTACTTCATCATTTCTTCCTTCTGCTTTAGCTACTCTACATTCAAGAGCAAGATACAGTTTCTTCTGACATCCATTTGATATTAGTGATCCTTTTTTTGGCAATACTGCCTGTGTCATTCGTGTTCATTAAATGCACTCGTTACATTAGATTCCATACCTGTCTAAGAAAGGCATTGTTTAGAACTGACCATGTCATCAAGTAGTTCATTAAATGTTTCATTTCCAATTAAATATTTATTTAACAGTTACAGAACTACTTAGGCTTTTTATTTTTCTCTTCAGTTTTAGTAAGTTGTATTTTTCTTGGACTTTGTGCATTTTATCACTTTTCACATTCATTGGAATAAAGATGTTCGTCATGTATTCTCATTTTGGTTTAATTTCTGTTGTATATTTACTTATGTGTCCTTTTTCATTCCTAGTATTATTACTTAGGTCTTCTTATTTTTTTCTTATTGACAGATTTACCAGATGTTTTTCTGTTTTATTTTTCATTTCACCGGATTTTACTTTATTAGTACTCCTCTGTTTTGTATCTTTTTTTCTATTTTCTGAACTTCTATTCTCTTAACCTCATTTATTTTATTTTAGATTCATTACATTATTCCTTTTCTAACTTCTTAAATAGAATATTTTATTCATTTTTAGCCTTTTTTAATAAAAGCTTTACATCTATAAATTTTCATTAAATTATTGCTGGTTTACTTTCCACAAATTCTTGAACTTGAGTATTTTCATTGAGTTTTACCTGTTTTAAAATGTACACTCTAATTTCTGTTTGACCCCATGAGTTATCTAGGTGTACTTTTTCATTTCATTTACAAACACAAGGGCTGTATAATTTATTATTTTTTATTCATTTTTAATTTTGTTCTTGTCAGGTGGCATAGCCTGTTTGATACTAGTTCTTTCAACGTTGTTGTTATTGTGACTCACAGTGCTCCTGTGTACAACAGAGGAAAACACTGCCCAGTCCTGCGCCATCCTCACAAACATTTCTATGTTTGAGCCCATAGTTGCAGCCACTCATTGAGGGTCTTTCTCTTTTTTCCTGACCCTCTACTTTACCTAGCTTGATGTCCATCTCCAGGGACTGGTCCCTCCTGATAACATGTCCAAAGTATGTGAGACAAAATCTCACCCTCCTCACTTCTAAGGAGCATTCTGGCTGTACTTCTTCCAAGACTGATTAATTCACTTCTTCTGGTAGTCCATGGTATATTCAATATTTTTCTCACAAATATGGATCTCTTCCAGTCGGTTGGCCAGGAAGCTGTCTTCCAAATTCCTTGGCATAGACAAGTGAGCACCTGCAGTACTGCATCTGTTTGTTGAAACATCTCAATTGGTACTTCGTCAATTCCTGGAGCCTTGTTTTTCACCAGTGCCTTCATCATGGCTTGGGCTTCTTCCTTCAGTACCATCAGTTCTTGATCATTTGCTACCTCCTAAATGATTGAATGTCAACTGATTCTTTTTGGTACGGTAATTCTGTGTATTCTTTCCATATTCTGTTGATGTTTCCTGCATCGTTCAATATTTTCCCTGTATAATTCTTCAATATTGCAAGTCGAGGCTTGCATTTTTTCTTCGGTTGTTTCAGCTGGAGAAATGCTGAGCATGTTCTTCCTTTTGGAATTTGTAACTCCAGGTCTTTGCACATTTCATTATAATCGTTTACTTTGTCTTCTTGAGCCGTCCTTTGAAATTTTCTGTTCAGCTCTTTTACTTCATCATTTCTTCCATTCACTTTAGCTACTTGATGTTCAACAGCAAGTTTCAGAGTCTCTTCTGACATCCATTTTGGTCTTTTCTTTCTTTCCTGTCTTTTTAACGACCTTTTCTCTCTTCACATATAATATCCATGATGTCATTCCACAACTAGTCTGGTCTTCTATCATTAGTGTTCAATGTTTCAAATCTATCCTTGAAATGGTCTCTAAATTGAGGTGGAATACACTTAAGGTTGTAGTTTGGCTCTCATGGACTTGCTCTAATTTTCTTCAGCTTCAATTTGAACTTCCATACAAAAATTGATGGTCTATTCCACAGTCGACCCCTGGCCATTTTCTGATTGATGATGTTGTGCCTCTCCATCTTCTCTTACTACAGCTGTAGTCAATTTGATTCCTGTGTTTTCCATCAGGTGAGGTCCACATGTATGGTCGTCATTTATGTTGTTGGAAAGAGGTATTTGCAAAGAAGTTGTTGCACTTGCAAAATTCTATCATGCAATCTCCGGCATAATTTCTATCACCAATGCCATATTTTCCAACTACCAATCCTTCTTCTTTGTTTCCAACTTTCGCATACCAATCACCAGTAATTATCAGTGCATCTTGGTTTTGATTCTTGTTTTATCATTTTCAGACTTCAGAAGTTGATAAAAATCTTCAATTTCCTCATCTTTGGCATTAGTGGTTGGTGTGTAAATTTGAATACCAGTTGTATTAACTGGTCTTCCTTGTAGGCGTATGAATAATTCAGGATAGATCTTGAAATGTTCTTTTTGACAATGAATGTGATGCCATTCCTCTTCAATTTTTCATTCAATTTGGCATAGTAGATCATATGATTGCCTCTTCAAAATGCCTAATAACAGTTCATTTCAGCTCACTAAGGCCTAAGATATTGATATTTATATGGTCTATTTCATTTTGAATGACTTCCAATTTTCCTAGTTTCATACTTGTTACATTCCATGTTCTAATTATCAATGGATGTTTGCAGCTGTTTCTTCTCATTTTCAGTCGTGCCACCTCAGCAAATGAAGGTTCGGAAACCTTTACTCCATTCAAGTCATTAAGGTCAACTTTAGTTTGAGGAGGCAGTTATTCGCCAGTTGTATTTTGATTAACTTCCAACCTGGGTGACTCATCTTCTAGCACTATACCAGACAATTTCTGCTGCTATTCATAAGGTTTTCACTGGCTGATTTTTTTCAGAAGTAGACTGCCGGGTCCTTCTTCCTAGTCTGTCTTAGTCTGGAAGCTCAGCTGAAACCCATCCACCATGGGTGACCCTGCTGGTATTTGAAAAACCGGTGGCAAAGCTTCCAGCATCACAGTAACATCCAAGCCCCCACAGTATGACAAACTGACAGATGTATGGGGTCTCGGAATATACTGGGGCTTACTATATGGCCTAGTATGTGCTTCTTTTTAAATGTTAAGCATGTGCTGAGAAGAACGTATGTTCTCTGATTTGTGTCTTTCACACCTAACCATATCTTTTCTAATTTTCCTGTGCTTGACTCATCAATAACTGAGAAAAAATGGGGGCACTTCCTTGTATTCCTAGTTTGCTGAAAGTTTCTGTTATGAACAGATGTTGAATTTTATCACATGTTTTTCCTGCATCTATACAGATGATCATTTGGTGGTTGCTCTTTAGTCTGTTGCTATGCTGTATTACACTGAGTGATTTCCTAATGGCATTCTGGATAACCCCTCTTTGCCATGATGTATCTTCCTTTCTGTACATTATTTGCTTTGCTAATATTTTGTTGAGAATTTTTGTGTCAATATTTGTAAGGGATATCAGTCTGTTGTTTTAATGTCTGTCTTTTTTGCTATCAGTATCAAAAATTGAGTTTTTAATTTTAATGCCTATAATTTTCATTTCTAAATCTTCCATTTGGTTCCTTTTCTTACCTACCTGGTGGTTTTTTGATAGCCTGCATTACCTTTCTTAATCTTGTTTTCTTTCTTTAGACATTTCATACGTGTTGTTGTTGTTGTTGTTAGGTGCTGTCGAGTCAGTTCCGACTCATAACGACCCTATGCACAACAGAAAGAAACACTGCCCGGTACTGTGTCATCCTCACTATTGTTGCTATGCTTGAGTCCATTGTTGCAGCCACTGTGTCAATCCATCTCGTTGAGACTCTTCCTCTTTTTCGCTGACCCTCTATTTTACCCAGCATGATGTCTGTCTCCAGGGACTGATCCCTCCTGATAACATGTCCAAAGTACGTGAGACGTAATCTCACCATCCTTGCTTCTAAGGAGCATTCTGGTCGTGCTACTTCCAAGACAGATTTGTTTGTTCTTTTGGCAGTCCGTGCTATACTCAATATTCTTCACCAACACCACAATTCAAAAGAGTCCATTCCTCTTTGGTCTGCCTTATTCATTGTCCAGCTTTCAAATGCATATGAGGTGATTGAAAACACCATGGTTTGGGTCAGGAGCACCTTAGTCCTCAAGGTGACATCTTTGCCTTTCAGCACTTTAAACAGGTCTTTTGCAGCAGATTTGCCGGATGCAATGCATCTTTTGATTTCTTGACTACTGCTTCTATGGGTGTTGATTACGGATCCAAGTAAAATGAAATCCTTGACAACCTCAACCTTTTCTCTGTTTTTCCTGATATTGCTTATTGGTCCAGTTGTGAGGATTTTTGGTTTCTTTATGATGAATTGTAATCCATACTGAAGGTTGTGGTCTTTGTGAGGATTTTTGGTTTCTTTATGATGAGTTGCAATCCACACTGAAGGTTGTGGTCTTTGATTTTCATCAGTGAGCGCTTCAAGTCTTCTTCACTTTCAGCAAGCAAGGTTGTGTCATCTGCATAATGCAGCTTGTTAATGAGTATTTCTCCAATCCTGATGCCCCGTTCTTCTTCATATAGTCCAGCTTCTCAAATTATTTGCTCAGCATACAGATCGAATAGGTATGGTGAAAGGATACAATCCTGACGCACACCTTTCCTGACTTTAAATCATGCAGTGTCCTCTTATTCTGTTTGAAAGACTGCCTCTTGATACATGTACAGATTCCTCATGAGCACAAGTAAGTGTTCTGGAATTCCCATTCTCCACAATACTACCCATAATTTGTTATGATCCACACAGTCGAATGCCTTAACACAGTCAATAAAATACCGGTAAACATCTTTCTGGTATTCTCTGCTTTCAGCCAGGATCCATCTGACATTAGCAACGATATCCCTGGTTCCACGTCCTCTTCTAAATCCAGCTTGAATTTCTGGCAGTTCCCTGTCAATATACCACTGCAGCTGCTTTTGAATGATCTTCAGCAAAATTTTGGTTGCATATGATATTAACAATACTGTTCAACAATTTCTGCATTCAGTTGGATCAACTTTCTTGGGAATAAGCATAAATATGGATCTCTTCCAGCCAGTTGCCAGGGAGCTGTCTTCCAAATTTCTTGGCATAGATGAGTGAGCACTTTCAGTGCTGCATTCATTTATTGAAACATCTCAATTGGTATTCTCTCACTTCCTGGAGCCTTGTTTTTCGCCAGTGCCTTCAGCACAGCTTAGACTTCTTCTTTCAGTACCATTGGTTCCTGATCTTATGTTACCTCCAGAAATGGTAGAACATTGACCAGTTCTTTTTGGTATAGTGACTCTGTATATTCTTTCCATCTTCTATTGATGCTTCCTGCGTCATTTAATATTTTCCACATAGAATCCTTCAGTATTGCAACTTGAGGCTTAAATTTTTCTTCAGTTCTTTCAGCTTGAGAAGTGCTGAGCATGTTCTTCCTTTTTGGTTTTCTACCTCCAAGTCTTTGCACATGTCATCACAATACTTTGTCTTCTGGTGCTGCCGTTTGAAATCTTCCATTCAGCTCTTTTACTTCATCATTTTTTTTTTTTCCTTTTGCTTTAGCTACTTGACATTCAAGAGCAAGTTTCAGAGTCTTTTCTGATATCCATTTAGGTCTTTTCTTTCTTTCCTGTCTTTTTAATGACCTCTTGCTTTCTTCATGTATGATGTCCTTG
>NW_004444101.1:3728738-3741575 GCF_000243295.1 Trichechus manatus latirostris | reverse complement strand
ATGTATGATGTCCTTGATGTCATTCCACAACTCATCATTAGTGTTCAACGCATCAAATCTGTTCTTGAGATGGTCTCTAAATTCAGGTGGGATATACTTAAGGTTGTACTTTGGCTCTCATGGACTTGTTCTAATTTTCTTCAGTTTCAACTTGAACTTGCATTTGAGTAATTGATGGTCTGATCCACAGTCGGCCACTGGCCTTGTTCTGACAGATGATTCGAGATTTTCCATCATCTCTTTCCACAGATGTAGTCAGTTTGTCCCCCATACGTCTGTCAATTTGTGGTACTGTGGGGGCTTGTGTGTTGCTGAGTTGCTGGAAGCTATGCCACTGGCATTCAATTACCCGCAGGGTCACCCATGGGGGACTAGTTTGAGCTGAGCTTCCAGACTAAGACAGACTAGGAAGAAGGACCCAGCAGTCTACTTCTGAAAAGAATTAGCCAGTGAAAACCTTATGAATACCAGTGGAACATTGTCTGATGAGTGCTGGAAGATGAACACTTCAGGTAGGAAGGCAGTCAAAACACAACTGGGAAAGAGCCACCTCCTCAAAATAGAGTCCACCTTAGTGATGTGGATGGAGTCAAGCTTTTGGGACCTTCATTTGCTGATGTGGCATGACTCAAAATGAGAAGAAACAGCTGTAATCATCCATTAATGATTGGAACATAGAACGTACGAAGTATGAACCTAGGAAAATTGGAAATCGTCAAAAGTGAAATGGAATGCATACACATCCATATCCTAGGCATTAGTGAGCTGAAATGGACTGGTATTGGCCATTTTGAACTGGACAATCATATGGTCGACTATGCCGGGAACGACAACTTGAAGAGGTATGGCGTTGCATTCATCCTCAAAAAAAGCATTTCAAGATCTATCCTGAAGTACAGCACTGTCAGTGATAGGATAATATCCATACGCCTGCAAGGAAGAACAGTTAATAAGACTATTATTCAAATTTACCTGCCAACCACTAAGGCCAAAGATGAAGAAATTGAAGATTTTTGCCAACTCCTGCAGTCTGAAATTGATCAAATATGCAATCAGGATGCATTGATAATTACTGGTGATTGGAATATGGAAGTTGGAAACAGAGAAGGATTGGTAGATTTCACACACAGTTCTTTTATAATCTGTGTCTGATAATGTCAGTATCTGAAGCCCTTGGGGGTATCAATCTACGGGGGTTTTTATTTACTTTCTTTTCTTTCCTTTCATGCAGTCTCCAATTCATTTTGGGTTGTTTCCTTGTGTGCTTTTTTGGTTTGTAATCATGAATTCAAATGTTGAAATAAATCTGCGAGAACTCAGAGGCCTTGCGTTGGAGGCCTGCTTTGCCATAGAAGAAGCAGTGAATACCAGAAAGGTGTTTATCTGTGTTTTACGCAAAGGCATTTGATCCCTCTGGGACCTTGTGCGCTGCCGGCACTTTAGTCCCCTTCAGGGTCTGGTTTAACATAGGAACTTCAGGCCTAAGGCTTTGCTTCTTCTACCCATTACTCGCTTGTGTTAACGTTCCCACAGGGCAATCTCGGTTTTCCTATGAGCCTCTTGTTCACCTTTCCGATCTCACCTAATGTTTCTATTTTTTCTTTTCTTCAGGTATTCATTTACTTTATTTAAATCCTAGCAACGTTTAAAACATACTTTTTAATGGTTTGCCCAGGACCTGATTGCATTATAGCAGATTATCTCTGGTATCATACTGCCAGAAGCAGAAGACCACACATTCCTTTGTAACGAGGGCCTCAATTCCTTTCCGTTTGTGTATTTTTAAGAATCTACCGCTCTTCTGAACACTTAATTGTGTTCATGCGGAACCTGTACATAGACCAAGAGGTAGCCATTCGAACAGAACAAGGGGATGCTGCGTGGTTTAAAATCAGGAAGGTGTGTGTCAGGGCTGTATCCTTTCACCATACTTATACGGACAATGAATAAGGAAGACTGAAGAAGAATTGATGCCTTTGAATTATGGTGTTGGTGAAGAACATTGAATATACCATGGACTGCCTTAAGAACGAACAAGTCTGGCTTGGAAGAAATACAACCAGAATGCTCCTTAGAAGCGAGGATGGAGAGACTTCTGTCTCACATTCTTTGGACATGTTGTCAGAAGGGACCAGTCCCTGGAGAAGGACATCATGCTTGGTAAAGTCAAGGGTCAGCAAAAAAGATGAAGACCCTCAACGAGAAGGACTGATACAGAGACTGCAACAATGGGCTGAACCAGGGGCGGATTACCGAGATCATCAGTAGCGAACAATTCCACATTTTTTTCACTGCATCAAAGACTCTGCTTCTAGGTGTGGCTGACATCTGTCTCTCTCCCAATCCCATAGCACCTTCCTACAGAATCAAAGCCTCTTTACAAATGTACAGTCCCTGACAGGTGTAGATGATCCAGTAAGCAAGGTAAACATGGGCTTAGTTGTGCTTACTTACTAATCTGTAGTGAACAAAATGTGGTGAAACCCATGTGAAATTACTCACTACAGATGACCTGGTAAGCAAAGTAAGCAGTGTGTTTACCTTGCTTCTTGGCTAACCCGCCCCTGGCTCAAACATAGCAACCATTGTGAGGGTGGTGCAGGACAGGGTAACCTTTCGTCCTGCTCTATATGAGGTTGCTGCGAGTCGGAACTGACTCGACAGCACCTATCTACATAACGATGACCACCTGTCTTTGGATGAAGCCACTGTTTGGATCGCTGAAATATCTAGATTCAAACCTTGTTCAGAGCTTATGCTATTAACACATCTGGAGCTAAGTGGAGACACTCTGTCTCAGGGCCTGAGGACAAAATACAAGAGCAAGGCCGTATAACCAGCGAGCCATCGAGACGCCAGCCACTGCCACCTGGACGCCTACATCCCCGTTTGCACCTCTCTGACCTGGGAGTATCCTGGGTCATTGCACCAGCTTCCCCAAAATGAGATACGGGCTCGCCCTGAAAATCTCAGACCTGACAGAAAAGACTCCAGTTTGTTAATTGAACAGCGTATCTCATAGGCTTAGAATCACCGGGTAAATAATTCAGGAACTTCACTATTTCCAAACCATTAGCCGTGACTTGCTGAAGCTGTAACTTGCTGCTGTAAACCCAACCCCGCTTCCTGCAGCAGGACTGCCCTGCAGACTCTCGCTGGTGGCGTCCCTGACCGCATCAGAGGAAAGACGTTGTTGTAGGTGGGTGACGTCCTCAGAGCAAAACAGACATTTCAACGGGATAAACTTCCACGAGGCTGAAGTTTCATTTTTTTTTAGATGTAAACCAGGACAGAGAAAAACCGTCCCCACTTCGAATATCTAGCTCTGGGTGCTGGTCCCATTTTGCCTATGAATGCTGCTTCATAGTGTACTCCGTATGCAAACATTCAGCGGTATACTTGGGATACGTGCATTTCCCTGTATTAAATTATATTTCAAAGAAAACTACATTTCAAGGCAAATTCCCCTGAAAGACCTTCTGAGCAGCTGCTTTCGAGCTCTTCAGCGCCTTGCCCGAGGCACCAGGCAGCAGAGCCTCAGTCCTCATTTAAATTGGAAACACACTATTTAAAGAATAATTTTTCTCTCGAATGATTCATAAATCGTGGAATACTGCCCAGCCATTGAAAGAACACGGCAGCTCTTTATGAACTGACGTGGACAAGTCTTCAAGGTGCACCGTTGAAGGAAAAAAGCCAGAGGTAGAGTCAGGTAGACATAGGGTACCATTTGTGTTATTGAGAAAAAGCATATGTGTTGTTTTGATTGTATATGCATGGATCTACCTGGGAGAGGGCACAGAACCCAGATACCTCTGGGAAGGGAAGTTTTGGGGAGATAAGGACAGGCCTGAGGGTGAAGGTGTCTTTCCATGGTGTCCCCTTTCGCAGCTTTTGAATTTTGTCACAGGTGAATTGTTACCCATTAAAAATTAATCTAATCTTAAAAAGGTTCAGGCTTACAAAAAGAAGGTCACGTTGTCAATCATCTACCTAGTAAACTACGCTTCCTTTTCACAGATTTTTCTAAAAGGAAGAGCTAAGAACAACTCCCTCTATTCTGTTGATAAGATCAAGTGGCAGACTGCATAACCTGGAAAATCAGGGCTTGCTCTTCAATCGCGGAAAGGAAAAAATATGTACAATTGTTTCCCATGTTGAGAATATTCAGGAATGCACTCTTGGTGTACATGTGGATCAAAATCCCCCAAGTTACACCACCACCAGAGCTCCTTTTTCAATTCAGAAAAGGCAGTTTGATGAAGAGAGACTTCTTCAAACAAAGCAACCACTTGAAACACACTTGGGAGCCGAGGGGTCCAGGTCACACCTTCCGCTCGGCTGACGTCCATCGCACCGCGTAGCAGGTTGCTGTCCAACCTGTGGGGAGAATTTGGGTGTAGTCAGTTGGTAGTTGCCGTGGAGTTGATTCCAACTCATGGCGACCCCATAGGTGTCAGAGAAGAACTATGTTCCACAGAGTTCTCAAGGCTGTGACCTTTCAGAAGCAGATCGCCAAGCCTGTCTTCCAAGGTGCCTTTGGGTGGGTTCGAACCGCCAACCTTTCGGCTGGTAATCGTGTGCTGATCACATATGGGAACAGAAGCTGATGCACTTGCCCAGGCGTCTCATCTCCAGCCTGTTGTTCTTGACTCCCTGGGGACCCCAGCCTCTTTTTCTTCTTCCATCAACAGGGCTCACCTGAGCTTGCCCACGCCCCCTGCCAGCTCATCTTTGGAATGTTCCAGAAACTCCACGGCCCTCCTCCTCCTCCCTTTAATTAAGTCAGTCCCGGAGTGAGTCAAGTTTAAAAAAAAAAACAAAAAAAAGTAATTTCCCCTTTTACCATTTTCCAGAAGGTTAGAGAGTCCGGGGAAGGTGGGAGAGAAGACAACTTTCAGCTCCGCCAGCTTCACCCTTGCTCACAGCCACTGGAAGCAGGTTTGCAGGCTCTAATGCCGGAGCTCACTTTGCGGAGAGCAGGAAGGTGGCAGAGTCACTACAAGTTGGCTCACAGGGGTTGAACACCTTCACCTTTGCCCAGACACCTTGTCATTAAAGCCAGCCCCTGGGAGCTTTGAGTGAGGAGAGGGACCGGATGGGCATCTGGGTGGTTGGACACTAGGACAGGCTCAGCCAAGCTCCTCTCCAGGCATCATGCTCAGAGGCTGGCAAGATCTGCCCAGCTCAGGCCTACACTCCTTTGACTGGGCTGGGAGGGTCAGTTCTATGCCGGACTCCATGTTGGTGGCCAGAGGGCATGGCGGACAGGACAGACCCAGCCCTGGGGCCCTAGAACACACAGTCAGACAGCGGTGGCAGCCTGGACAGCTGGACAAGAGCATTGCCCTCAGCACCTGATCCATTGTGTGTGTCTCCTCCAAAAAAAAAAAAAAAATGCTGTCAAGTCAACCCCGACTCATGGTGACCCCATGTGAATCATAGTAGAATTGTGCTTCATAGGGTTTTTCAAGGCTGTGAACTGTTGGAAGTCGATCTCCAGGCCTTTCTTCTGCAGCTCCTCTGGATGGACTTGAACCACCAACCTTTCAGTTAGCAGCCAAGCACAATAACCATCCTTAGTGATGTGGAAACGGAGGCTCAGGGAAAGCAAAGGCCTGCTGGAAGTGGCCCAGGGACATTTAAGCCCCTTCTGTCTGGCCCCAAGTGCATGCTCTTTCTGTCCTGCCACCTGCCTCCGTCAGCCCTGGAATGTCTGTACCCATCACCGACATGTACTCATTATACAGCCACCTTGTCTGGGTGCCCAAAAGGTGGAGTCTGGGACAAGGGCTTGTGAACAGTGTTTTATCCTGGGAAGCAGTTCCAGGGAACAGGAGTGGGCACTGAGATTGAACAGGAGGAGGAAAATGAATCCAAGGGTGTACTATAGAGTCGTCACCACTGGGGGCCTCCTCAGGGACAAAGGAAGGGAACATTTGTCCTTCAGCTCCTGTCTCCCATTGGACAGGGTGACCAATGGGGGCTAGGTCCCTTGGGCTAGGTGTGCAGAGGATGGCTGAGTGAGTTCCCTGGAGCCCATGCTGGAAGCTGTGCCTCTAGTATTTCAAATACCAGCAGGGCCACCCATGGTGGACAGGTTTCAACAGTACTTCCAGACTAAGACAGACTAGGAAGAAAGGCCTGGTGATCTACCTTCTCAAGTTAGCCAATGAAATCCCCACGAATCACAGCAGACTATTGTCCCCGATATAGTGCTGCAAGATGAGCCCCCTAGATTGGAAGGTCCTACACAATAGCTACAACGATGAACTCAGAAGATGGCGCGGGACTGGGTGACATTTCACTCTGTCAGACGTAAGTCACCATGAGTTGATGGCAACTAACAACAATGCCAAAAACCAGAAAGGCAGGGGAAGAGAGTTTGAAGATACTAAAATCCTTGTTTTCACACGGATCGATCCAACTCGGGGGCTTGGGTGTGAAAATAAAAATGGAACAAAAATGGAAAAGAAGAAAAACCTCGGCCAGAAGCTTTTCTAATAAAGCACTCACAGCTTGATACACGGACATTGTTAACTTTTGCGGGGGCCTCTGCCAACTTTTCCCAGGCCATTGGTGCATAAAAACGATGTAATATAGAGATTCAATTTTCTAAAGAATCATTTAGCAATTAAACCGAGAATGTTTGGGAACAGATATTAAATTCTAAAGAGAATTGCCATTTAAACTTTAACTTTTCTGAGTAACAAAGGGATAATAGGGAACAGCTAGGAGCTTTCTCTTAAATTTCAGGGAAGAAATTACAAAAATTGAGGTCAAATGCCCTTTGGGGTTGTTTAAATGAGTCAGTGACCTTGATGTGGTACTAGGAAGCAGCAGGGGTATTCGGGAGTGTCTTTTAGGGGGTTCTTTTCCTTTTGTCCCAATTATCAGATCTGGGGATGTCCAAGGATTTCTTGGCAAATTGGTTATGGGTCATTGGAAGCACCAATTGTTCTAAGCAGATGGTTCTGGAAATGTAGCCCATCAGCTGTAGGGAAAATATGCACGAACAAGAATATCCCACCCCGACGTTGTTTCTTCACCCACCTAACGATGTTCAGTGAGTGCTTACTATGTGTTGTATACGGGGCACTTACTATTGTCATTGTCAGTTTTCAGACAGTTCAGATTCTTAGACTTCCTTCATACCAAGTAAATACTGACCTTCCTGTAACTTCTAGCCACTGGTCCTGGCCCTCTACCACAAAATGACATAGACCAATCCCTCAATGGATTCACCATGGAAGATGGATATCTTGGTCCTCCGGGATATAGGCCCAAGGTTCTCTCAACCATTCTCTATAGACTCCTCATGATCACTAGTATGCTCAAGTCCACTGCTGCAGCCACTGTGTATTTTGAGTGCCTTCCAACCTAAGGTGCTCATCTTATTTTTGGTGTTGTAGGTTGCCATTGAGTTGGCTCCGACTCATAGAGCCTTATGTATAACAGAAGGAAACGTTGCCCAGTCCTGCACCATCTTCACGATCATTGGTGTGCCTGAAACCATTGTTGCAGCTATTGTGTAGTGCCTTCCAACCTAAGAGGCTTAACTTCCAGCTGTGTATTGGACAATGTTCTGTTGTGATCCATGGAGTTTTCAACTGGCTACTTGCTGGAAGTAGAATGCTAGGCCCTTCTTCCTAGTCGGTCTTAGTCTGGAATCTCCACTGAAACCTGTCCACCATGGGTGACCCTGTTTGTATTTGAAATACCAGTGGCATGGCTTCCAGCATCACAGCAACATGTAAGCTACCCCAGCATGACAAACTGACAGATGAGTGGTAAGGGCACGTACAAGGCATCCAGAATTCAGCAGTGAACTCTATGGGCAAGGCCCCTGCATTCCCAGAGTTTACTTTCCAGATTTGGAACCCAAGGACGACTCAAGAAACTGAAAGAGAGATGTAGAGGAATGTGGTTAGGGAAGATTCCAGCTCCATTTCCTGCTCAGGCGTGGACAGTGTAACCTTGTGCTTGGCATTCTTCCCTTTCATGAAATGAGTGCTAACCTAGATTATCTCCAATTTCACTAACATCCCATGATTTGTTGGTGAGAAAACGTGCTGGTTGAGATTGCACCACGTTGAGTTCCAGCCTTCACTAAGTCCCTTGGCGTCTCTTTTCCAGCCAATGGAGAGTGTGCCAAACAAGTCTGACCAGTTTGTCCAGCTTTTCCTGGGCTTGGTTTTGTAAACACAAACACGATGCAAATTTGATCAGGGAAGTACTTTAGAAATGTAATTAATGTGAATTAATTACTGTGGAAATTTGGTATTTGTGCTGACTGTCAATTACTTAAGCCTGAGCACTCCACAGGTCAACAATTTATTCAGAACCAGGAAAACCGAGACCGACAAATCAAATATGGTGTGTACGGAAGCCTCGTATGGAGAATTGTGCCCATAGCTGGACATTCTGCATAAACCAGGAACATTAACAACCTGCGGCTCCATCAGAAAGACAAACGAAAAAGGCCTGAGAATTGAAAATGCTAACCACAACAGCAAAAATCACAGACAGAGAAGGGTTGGGAGACCCTCGTCGATATCCTGGAGGGCTACGACATAGGTCTTCAAATGGTGACCAAGTGCCACGTGATTCCATGAGGGATTGGTCTGTGTCATTTTGTGGCAGAGAGCCAGGATCAGAGGCTAGAAGTTAAAGGGAGGTCCACACTGACTTAGTGTGAAGGAAACCAAAGAATCCAAACTGTCTGGAAATAGAATGAGTCACCTCAGAGAGGGGTGAGCCTGCGTTGATTCTTATAAATTATTGCTCTCACTTCGTAAATTCAACACTTCTGCTCAACTCACTCTTGTTGGCCTTCGTGCATGTTTATGTCTCGTCCATTAAAAAGAAGGCTCTCCTTTGACACCCACAGTCGCCACCAGGTACCACCCAAGCTCTCTAGTCTCCTTCACAGCCAAACTTCTGGGAAGAGTAATCTTCTTCCCCGACTCTTTCCCGGACCCACCCCAGCCTGGCTTCTTTCTGCCTAGTGGCTTCAGAGGCATGTCCCTCAGACATCCCCAGGTATCAAGTCACTGGGTCTAAAGATGTTTTTGGTTCTCACCTTCGACAACAATACCCATTCCTTCATTCTCCACACCTTCTCTTCCCTTCTCGTCCAAGGCCACAGCCAAACAGGATGCCCTGTTCCCAGGGTATTCCACTCCTCCCTCTCCTTGGCAAGCCCACCCTCCCCTACCTAGCCCCAGTGTAGTCCTCCCTTAGGGGTCAGCCCTGCCATCTCTTCTCGTCAGTCTATACTCTCTTCCCAAGCCAGCTCCTTGTCCTTGTGACTTCAGTCACCACCTGTGTGCGCGTGGCCTGGAGATCCGTATGTTCAGTCCAAACTTCTCCCATGAGCTCCCAATGCAACTGCCCAGTGACCTGCTTAATACCAGCATGTGGATGTTGCAAAGCACCTCAAACGTGACGTGTCCACACTCAACTCACAACCTCCCAACCCCCACCTGCACCCCAACTACTGCTCCCCACCTCCCCAGTGTGATCTTCTTCTCGGGTTCCCATCTCAGTGTAAGGCACTTCTCCAAGCCAGGGTCCCAGGGGTCAGTTTGACACACACGCCCCCACCCCACATATCTAACCCAATACCAAGTCCTGTTAGTGTTAGCTCCTGAGTTGTTCTCACATTTACCTACTTCTCATCTCCACTACCAGCCTCTTGATACAGACTCCCATTGACTCTCATCTTGGCACCTACAGTTGCCTCCAACCGGCCCACCCTATGCCATTGCCTCCCATCTGTTCTCCACTCCACACCCACAGAATCTTCTCCCTAAATTCCACCCACCCCCCCACTGCTCCCCAGATAAAGAACAAGACCCCTACTTGGTATGTCTGGCAGGCCCTGTGTGGTCCCGGCCTCCATCTGCACCCCCTCCCCACTCCAACCATGTGGCCCTTCTTGTACCTGCCTTTGTACACACCTTGCTCCCTTTTCATTTGCCGATCCTACCACCAGGAACCCTTGATCCTCCCACCTTCCCCTGATTCACTCCTATTCACCCACGTGTTCTTTGTGAAGCCCTTCCCGACCTTCTCGGCCAGGTCAAACCCACCATTTATTATAAGCTTCCGTAACACCATGTACCTCAAGTTGGTACACCTCCAACCCATTGTCCACCCAGCGGCCACTGAAAAATGTACACCGGCTCAGGTTACCCTCCTGCTTACCACTGCCCAGTGGATTCTCACTTGCACTGGAAACAATGTCAACACTCCTAATTGCGGCCTTCGAGGTCCCAGTAATCTGACCCCTGCTCCCTCTCCTACCTGTTGTCTCAATGCTCTGGACGCTTCGCCCCACCCACCCTTGAGCACACCCAGCTCTGGGCAGGCTCAAACCCTTCGCACCTTGTCCCTCGACTGGGAAGGAAGAGGCTGGCCACTGCTCATCCTCAGCATCTTGGCTCAATGTCACAGGGTCTCTTCCTACAGCAGGCCACCCCGGGCCATCCTATCTGTGGCTTATTGTCTCATTGCACCTGTCAAAATTGATGACATTACATTTGTTTTTTGTTTACTTGTGTGTTTTCTGTCTCTTTTTATAGTGTCTTAGTTTTTTAGTGCTGCTGTGACAGAAATACCACAAGTAGGTGGCTTTAAAGAATAAAAATTTATTTTCTTACAGTTCTGGAGGCTGAAAGTCCAAATCAAGGTCTCAACTATGCTGTTTTCTTCCTTGTCCATAGTCCGGGTGTTCCTTGGGTCCTTGGCTTGTAGAAGATCCTCACATGGTGCCTGTCTTCCCCCGTGTGTGCCTCTGTGTCTAATCTGCTCTTTCTATAACTCAGAAATGGTTAGGTTTAGAGCTTACCCTACACTGACATGGCCTCATTAACGTCACATTAGATTGCATTATGGAAGGTGATTACATTACATCACATTACGTTACGTCCACAGGTATAGGGGTTAGGATTCCAACACATATTTTGGGGGTACACAGACAGTAAATTTTGTGAGGCCATGATGGTTTTGTTTACCACTGCTTACACAGAATCCAGCAGAGTGCTTCGAATATAACAGGTGCTCAGTGAATATTTGCAGAAAGAACAAACGAATGAAGAATTCAAAGAATGAATCGCTAAGATAAAAAAATGTAGATGTATATATTCAAGGCCACATAGGGATGGCATAAAACAGGACTGCTCCAAGCACAGAAGGGACTCAATCATATCTTTAAATACATTTCCATGTTAGTGGGGCCATTCCCATTACTCCTCCCCCGCCCCCCACCCACACACTCACATGGGGACTTCCTGAGTAATCTGGAGGACTCGTTAGCACACTTCAAAACGTTTGGTCTCGTGCAATTCTGAGCTTCCTGCTTCCCCACAATTGGAGTCTGCCTCATTACAGTGCTTTTGTTAGGATGCAAATTGAGCTCCAGTCTATAACCAGCTCCCTGGGCAGCTGTAAACCTAGAGGAAGCCTCCCAGCCCCCCACCCCAGGAACAGGAAGATGACGTGTGAAGCAAGCCTTGTGCTCTCTAGGTTTTACCTCTGGCTTCTTCATGTGGGGAGAAAAACTGCGTCTGTTTTAGGCAGTGGTCACGAAATGAAAGACCAGAAGATGCAGCCAAGAGAGTGGGGGCTTGAGGGCTCCAACCCCACGGAGAGACACCAGGGGGCGGGGCCTCCTCCTGCTCCTCTCTGTCCCCTAGCTCTCTGTCTCTCTGCTCTCTCTCTGTCTCTCTCTCTCCCCCTCTTTCTCTTTCTCTGTCACTCTCTGTCTCTTTTTGCTATCTCTCTGTCACTCTCTGTGTCTCTGTGTATGTCTCTCTGTCTCTGTCTTTCTGTATGTGTCTCTCTCTGTCTCTCTTTTGTGTCTCTGAGGGTGCGTCTCTGTCTCCATCTCTCTCTAGGCCCTCCCACCCCACAGCACAGAGACAAGCCCTGGGTCCTTGGGGCCAAGACACTCCCTCTGTCCTGCCCTAACTCATTGCCAGGGCCCTGGCAGGCAGGAGGTTCTCTGTGAATGAGTGAGCGACTGGGTACTAAAAACAAAAAAACCAAACCAAACCTACCGCCATCGAGCCGATTCCAACTCCTAGTGACCCTATAGGACAGAGTAGGACTGCCCCACAGGGTTTCCAAGGCTGTAATCTTTAGGGAAGCAGACTGCCACATCTTTCTCCTGTGGACCAGCTGGTGGGTTCAAACTGCCAGCCTTTCAGTTAGCAGCCAAGCACTTAACCACTGCACCACCAGGGCTGGGATCAAAGGTGAGAGAGCTGAGGGCAGAGATTTGTCTAGAGTTCATCCAGAATGGAGAGATGTTTAAACTGAAATCAGGGTACTTAAATTAGGCCCCGGAATAAACAAATCTGTCAGCAGACAATTGTTCTGCTGTGAAAACCAGGAGAGAAAACATGGGTGTTTCCAGGGAAACCTGACAGAAGCCTCCGGGGGGAAGGACGTCCGGGGGTCTGCACAGCTGATGGTCCAGCGGGACCCAGAATGCCAGCCCTGAGGGGAGGCAGTTGTCTCAGCCCCCCACCTCTGTAGACGGGTGTTCAAGGGGAGAGACCCAGAAAAGGTGGCAACCAGTGGCTCCTACCCCTCTGTGACTCCTCTGAGGCCTCGAGGGAGCTCCCCAGACCCTTGCCCCCTACAGGACCCACAGCCCCCAGACCCCTGGAGTACCCACAGCCCCCAGGCCCCCCCAGAGGGCCCACAGCCCCCAGACCCCCCGGAGGAACCCCCAGCCCTCCGGGCCCCCCCAGGTGACCCCCAGCCCCCAGGCCCTTCCAAGGTGACCCCCCACCCCCAGGCCCCTCCAAGGTGACCCCCAGCCCCCAG
>NW_004444101.1:3722801-3727818 GCF_000243295.1 Trichechus manatus latirostris | reverse complement strand
GGGAAGGGTGAGGGGAGAGAGTGGGGGGGGGAGGAGGGAGAGGGGACAGACGGGGAGGAAGGGGAAGGGAAATGGAGGGAGGAGGGAAGAGGAGAAGAGAGGCAGAGAGGGGGAGAGAGGAGAGGGTGAGGAAGGAAGAGGGAGGAAAACAGAAGGAGGGAGAGGAGAAGAGAGGGAGGAAGGGGAGGGGAGGACCCATTGGGGGAGGCTGGGGAGAGTGGGAGACCTCGTCTGGCGGACAGGAGCCAGAGCAGAGTCAGAGCCATCAGGGTCTCAGCCTTCTTCTGACAGCCCATGCCCATTGCAGCTGACCTCTGACCTCTCCCCTCCTGAGGTCCTGCCGGCCTGGGGACTGAGTTGTGACCATGACGCCCTCTGCCCACAGCCCCAGGCGCCTGCTTGCCCCGCCCTCTGCTCTGTGTCCTCTGCTCCTTTTCTGCTGCGGAGTCCCGTGGAATCTGCTCTGAACGTCCAGCTCTCTGCTCTGTTTCTCTGAGTCACTCTCACGTCACCACCTGCACACCTGTGGTCAGCCACCACGGGTCAGAAACGTTTGACGGGATCAAAAAGGGGTAGAAGAAAGAGGGCCCGCAGCCATGGAATAAACTAGGCCCAGTGCGGAATTCACCAAGCCCAGGGCCGAATGGCCACAGCTCCGTGGTGAGAGAGGTTCCCATCCCCATTCCCATCTGGAGCAAGGCTCACTGGGCAGGAGCGAGAGTGTGGGGAGAATACGTACACCATCCTGATTGCTTTGAGGACTAAGGTACGCCTGACCCAAGCCATGGTCTATTCAATTGCCTCATATACATGAGAAAGACGGACAATGGAAAAAGGAGACAGAAGAAGAATTGATACATTCGAATTGTGGTGTTGACGAAGAATATTGAATATACCATGGACTGCCAGAAGAACTAACAAATCAGTCTTAAAAGAAATATAGCCAGAATGCTCCATAGAAGCAAGGTTGACAAGACTTGGTCTTGCTGACTTTGGACACATCAGCAGCAGCGACCAATTGAGGTAGAAGGACATCAACGAAAAAGAGGGAGACTCACTGAGATGTATTAAAACAGTGGCTGCAACAATGGGCTCAAATATAGCAATGACCCTGAGAGTGGTGTAGGATCGGGTAATGTTTCATTCTGTTATACGTAAGGTCACCATGAGTCGGAGCCATCTCGACGGTACTTAACAACAACAACAAATTCTGCCTCCTGACTATAAATAGACATCTTGCCGGAACTCCTGCACTCTTCTCTTTCCATCACCTGACATCTCGATTTGGGGACACAAGACTGCAGGAATCTCCAGCCTGTCATTTGACCTACAGATTTTGGACTTGACAGCTCTCACAATCTCATGAGCCAATTCCAATCAATCAATCAATAAGTAGATAATATCTTACTTGTTCTGTGACAACGCTAACACATGTAGCATTGGCACAAGGATAGACAGATTGACCAATGGTACAGGGAAGAGTTCAAGATGAGCCTCACAATACGGATGCTTAGTCGGTACCTCTCTCAGTGTCTCAAGACAGTCAAGCACGGGCCAGGTCTGGAGGCTTCTGAGAAGGCAGATGGCAGTGGCCCATGGGTGCTGAGGACAGCACAAGCCACCATCAAGAGAAAGCAAGTGTCCCTCTTCATGCCTCACCCAAGATGACAGGACACACCTTCAGAGTCCCCTGGGGCTTCAGTCCATTTGAGTGCAGCATTCTCCACGAGACATGTGGAAATGAATTTCCATGTTTGTAGAGCTATGAATTATTGAAAAGCACTCAAGAACTTTTGTGTTCCATTTACACAAATCAATGAAGAGGGGGCAATACTCAGCCTTTGCTTTGCTGCTTCATGGTAATAAAGACAGTGGAAACCAACAATGTCAAACACATACTGAGAACAACCCTGTCCACAGTTCCAATAAATAAAAAGGAAGGATTTATAAAGAAAGATGCAGAATCTAGATGAAGTAAACATGAGACCAGTAGGTGGGTTGGTCGGTAGACAGAAAGACAGACAGATAGGTTTTTAACTCCTCACTTGGGAGATTTTCAAACATAGACAGGAGTAAAGAGTATGGTACAATGAATACCCATGAGCTCATCACCCACCTTCTATGTGCATTAACATTTTGCTATTCCTGCTTTATTTAACCACTCCAATTTTTTTAAAAAAACACATCAAAAGAAATGAAGATGGAATAAATGCAAACACATTATGCAAACATACACCAAGGGTAAGTGTGAAAGTTACCAAAATGGCAATAATTCTTTAATTAGACTTACTGCAATCCCAATAAAAATCCCAAAGGGGATTGTTTCACATTATTTTACATTCTAATTCTAGGATTTAGGCAGAGAAAAAGAAACGTTAAGACTGCCAAAAAGAGTTTGAAAAAGAGTGAGGGCAGTTTTGATGTACTAAATGTTAAACTCTAACGTCATAAAAAGTGCTCTAGAAAAGATAGACGTTTATAATTGTGGAGCAGGGATGGACTCTCTTAGCATAACTCCAAAGCCAGAAACCATTAAGAAAAATATTAACTATTTCAGTCTTATAAAAATGAAAAACTTTTTCACATACTTATGAATCTAAAAGAATTTATAAACTAATAAGTGAATTTGGTACACTTACTGGCTATGAAGTCAATATGCACCACTCAACTGTATTTCTGTATGAGTAACAAACAAATAGAAAAAGAAATCTACAAAAGAGAGTATTTTTAATAGTATCAAATATCTGAGAATAAAGCTAACAAAAGATATACAGAACCTTTACACAAGAATCAATAAAACACTGAAAGAAATTTTTAAAGTTCTAAATAAGTGGGAAGCTTTACCTTGTTGAGGGCAGCTCTACACAAATTAGCATATAAGTTCAGTGTATTCCCAAACAAAATTTCAGCAGATTATTTTTGCAAAAATTGACAAGCTGATTCAAAAGCTCATATGCAGCCAAGGCAATCTTGAAAAACAAGAACAAAGCTGTGAAATATCAAGATTATTATAATGCTATGGTTATTGGCAAGTGTGGTATGGTACAAGGATAGACAGACAGACCAATGGTACAGAGAAAAGTCCAGAAATAGACACACATATATATGACCAACAGCCTTGGGGGGGAAATTTTTTTTCTTTTCCCAGTAGATGACACTGAGTCCATGTTGTTGTTAGCTGGCATTGAGTCAGCTGCAATTCATGATGACCTTACATACTACAGAATAAAACCATCTTCACGATCACTGGCATGTTTGAGTCCATCATTGTGGCTATTGTGTCAATCCAGCCCACGAGGGTTTCCCTCGTTTTCACTGACCCTCTACTTTGCCAAACACGATGTTGTAACCCGGTGAGGGTGAGTACTGTCTAGCGAGACCCCTGAAGTCAACTGAGAGACACCAGGCCTTTGAGAAAGAGAAAGTAAACTTTTTTGCAAGCCGGTCAAGCAAGGAGCTTGAAGACAAAGGCTCAAATCAAGCTCCCTGAGGTTGGGGAGGCAATGGAATTCAACCGCCTCGTATACATGCGAAAGCTGGACAATAAATAAGGAAGACCAAAGAAGAATTGACGCCTTTGAACCGAGGTGTTGGCGAAGACTATTGAATATACCACGGACTGCCAGAAGAGCAAACAAATCTGTCTTGCAAGAAGTACAACCAGAATGCTCCTTAGAAGCAAGGATGATGAGACTACGTCTCACATACTTTGGACATATTATCAGGAGGAATCAGTTTCTGGAGAAGGACACCATGCTTGGTAAAGTAGAGAGGATCAGAGAAGAAGAGGAAGACCCTTAACGAGATGGATTGACACAGTGGCTTCAACAATGGGCTCAAGCATAACGATTGTGAGCGTGGCGCAGGACTGAGCAGTGTTTCGTTCTGTTGTACACAGGGTCGCTATGAGTCAGAACCGTCTCTACGGCACCTAACAACAACAACGAGGTTGGGGATTCTAGGGCTGTTATTGGGTTCGGGGTGGGGAACTTACGCAAAATTCATGAAGTTTCTGGGAATAGGAGGGCAATTCCAGGAAATAATTAACATGTATGGGGATGTAGTAGGGGGGTGCAATATGGCAGCCAGCATGTGTTTTTTAGGGGGTATGACACATGAAGTTTATCTAAGGACATCTCTGTGGCTTATTGCTCATGTCCAAATTGGGGGGGGAGGGCAGTTAGTGAAATGGCCTTGAGCAGAGGAGCAGTAGCGTGGCCTTGGGCTGCTACACAGAAAGCCTTATCAGGAACTCACAGACCCTGGGTGTGACGGGAGGAGGGGGAACAGTTTAACGCTGTAGGTTACAATGTCCTTTTCTAGCGATTGGTCTTTCCTGATGGTGTGTCCAAAGTAATCAAGCTGAAGCCTCACTATCCTCCATTCTAAGGAGCATTCTGGTTGTATTTCTTCTAAGACTGATTTGTTTGTTCTTCTAGCAATCCAAGGTATATTCAATATTCTTCACCAACACCACAGTTCAAATGCATCAATTCTTCTTCTGTCTTCTTTGCTCATTGCTCCGTTTTCTCATGCATATGAAGCAATTAAAAAGACCATGGCTTGGGTCAGACACACTTTAGTCATAAAAGTGATGAATTTGTTTTTTAATCTCTTGCAGCAGATTTGTCCAATGCAATATGTCATTTGATTGCTTGACTGCTGCTTCCATGGACGCTGATCATCGATCCAAGCAGAGAGAAATCCTTGGCAACTTCAGTATTTTCTTCATTTATCATGATGTTATCAGTCCAGTTGTGAGGACTTCCATTTTCTTCATGTTCAGGTATAATCCATACTGAAGACTGTAGTCTTTGATCTTCATCAGTAAGTGTTTCAAGTGGTCATTTTCCGTGAGTAAAGCTGTGTCATCTGCATATCTCAGGTTGTTAATGAGTCTTCCTCCAATCCTGATGTTGTACTCTTCTTCATATAGTCCAGCTTCTCAGATTATTTGCTCAGCATACAGATTGAATAAGTATGGTGAAAGGATACAACCCTGACACACACCTTTTCC